>NC_079173.1:11366153-11461153 GCF_947568905.1 Ostrea edulis | reverse complement strand
TTAAACAATATTTAATCAATCAATCAACCAGTAAATTTATACCACTCTGTTGAAGAATTCATACAGAAAAGCCGTCAAAATTCAATGTACATGTAGTTACATTCTCTGTGTATATAAGTATGATGAGTATAGAGGATTACAATAACAAATCTTTTATGCAAGGTCACTATTTACAGAGAAAAATAAGTTAGAAGTGAACGTATAGGGCTACAACATATTCGTACCGTAAAAGTATAGGGATACAGGAAAAAATGTAAATAACAGTTTTGCAAAGACATGCCTAAAACAATCTTGCTTTTACAAATTTTCTGAACAACTATTTAGATACCCTTACTTGTGTAACTTGACACCCCCCCCCCCCCCCCCCCCCGCGCGCTACATGGATCAAGATACACATAATGCACATTATAAACTAGAATTAACTTGAAAGCGGGATTGTCACGAGTACATGTCGTATATGTTTCTACTTTTATGCAAACCCCAAATGGTTAATGGTATGGGGTAAATACGATATAGTGCAACCTGTTGGTATCAGAAACTTTTTAAGATATACGAATTATAGGGATAAATTAGAATATGATAGGGAATTTGTTAGAAGATGATTAAGAAATAAATTTCAATTTTGAAAATACATAAGAGTATGAATGGCAGCGCTTCACGACGTACTTCATGAAGAACTTTAGCGCATCATGAAAAGTATTCCGGCGTGAAGCGTTGCAGTTCATACCCAAACATACTTTCAGAAATTACATTTACTTTTATTTTTGCATTTTACTTTCATTTCTTCGGAATCCCTCGTCGTTGAAATAGGCGTATTGTAAATCACACGATATATTGATAAACTTTTTGGATTCCATGCTATAAAAACATATTTACCCAGATTACATATACCTATCTTCATCATTTTCCTTATTAATCAATTGATTGTGTTAATTTGAATATTGGTTTTTTTTCTCATAGTGTATGTTTTGATAACTTTTAATGATATTCTACATATATACATTTGGGGGACAAACTAGTAAATATGGTATTCATATTTCGCACTATTTGTACATAAATAACACATATATATGCAAAAGATGACTCTCCCTTTGACGGAGAATCTTTCACAATGGTTTCCGTTGTATTGTTCTCGGGGCAAGCGAAAATTAAACCTGTGTTAATTGTCTGGGTTTTCAGGAAGAATGAAGTTTCAGATCTTTCACGAATACATGATATGCAGTAAACTTTACTCTCATTAGATCATTTATAGTCAAACATTCAAGCATGTTTGTATCTACTAGTGATGGAACAATTGTCGCCGACAATCGATTCTCGATCTTTTTTGGCTCTTCGATTCCGATTGTATTTTCCATGATCGATTGTCGCTTGTACACTAATTAATATCTAATCCGATATTCATCTGACTGTTAATCCTGCTTTTATATCGAGACATGTGCGGGGGAGAGTCAGAGTGGACTCCACATTGAAAATTGGGAATTCAGTGATACCAGTTAATGTGTGTACTGCACATATCCATAAAACTAAATAGAAATAACTCAAAAATAATAAACATTATTAACTACATGTACATACCGATCATTGATCGAAACAGTTCGATCGATTATGAAATTTTCCCGATTTTTCAACACTAAATTCTACAAATTGCAACAAAATTGTCATTACAATTGAAGAATATAGATAGAATGTCATAAATTTTAAAAAACGAATTTTTTTTGCATGCCGTGTGAGAGAGTTTCCCATTCTCTATGCACCCGAAACGTAACGATGTGTTTGTATTTCAAAAAATAAAAATGAGGGAAGAGGGGGTTAAAAAAAATGACACTGCAATCCAATTTGAAGCTGTTATTGACCACCTACATGGACATCTGTATTCGGCAACTTCTAATTCGATAACATCTCTACATAGTCTTTCTCACGTTTACATTACACTTATTAATTTTATACAAGTGAATAGATTAATTTTCTACAACGGCAAAACATGTCACGTACGCTTGCAGAAATAATGGTGATAGGAATAACAGAAAAAGTTTGCGACATTGTCCGAAAAAGTTTGCGACATTGTCCAAGAATAACAGTGAAACGCATTCTGTTGAACGGAACACAACTTAGGCGCTCTCTAATTACCAAGAACATTTACAAACATTATGTACAAACAATTTTCTCTGCTTTTTGTAAGTAATGCCAGATGAGGGTTCTTACTGGAATAGGCCCGCTGTATAATTAACAAACCCTCAGCATCCTATTATAAAATTTTCATCGCAACTCTTTTTCATTGTAAGAAAGCAGTACTTGTGATATTGGTTGAATTATAAATACCGTGTCAAAACCTCTTTTAATTAAAATTCAGCATGAAAGTTCTTGACATGAGCATTAAACTAATAAGATAGCAAATCTGATCGGTAGATTGAATTATAATTCCCATAAATCGTGTTGAGAGTTAATCAATGTTGATTCGGCGTTTGTTTTATCTGTCAACACTCGCATCAAATAAAATGACCATAACGCCGCGGCATGACTGACCGTCATCAGTATTTTATGCATGTCAGAGTTGCCACAAGTTTTATTGTGGCTCCCAAATACTTTAAAAATGACCAACCATGTTCTTCGTAGAATTTTCTTCTGATGAAGAGCTAATACGTCGCAACGTTTTATGTAGCACATTAATTGGATCATAAAGAGTACATTTCTTTTTCAGATACCGATTCATCTCGCCAAGGAAGAGAGAGGAGGGTTGTAAAGCTCCTATAAACCAACCGCCTTCAAGAACAAAGAAATATGTCAGCAAGCGTTTGGAAGACTTGAAAGCGATGACGAACATGAAAAGTGTGCTTTTCGCTTATTGCGGGGATGGAAATCTGTTCAACGCCGCAGCAAAGGGGATACATTCGTGAAAAACTGTTATAAAAAGTAGAAATGTTCAATAGGTTTTGCTTTTTCTGTAAACGAATCCCACTTCCAGCGAAAACACTTGGAGGAATAGACATCAAGCTGAACTGTTTTATGTGGCCGTATGATCTGTACTAGTTTAAGATACGTACTTGAATATAAATGTATAATATTTTACATTCCATTAATACTGTGCTCGCGGTGATGTGCACAAATATAGTATTAATATAAATCTTTAATTCTTTATATATTCTTTCAATATGTAATACAAGGTCTAGTTTTAGATATTCTGAGATTTTTAATAAAGTAACTGTGCAAGACTAATACGATTGGAGTGCTGCATTTTCATTGTCTGTAACCACGGAAATTCAATTTGATAATCACTGCGCAATCGCAGAATTGGATACCCACGAAATCAATTCGACAATTAACTTCATGGGACCAACATCTTGTCATTGTTATTTTAAAATAAGGAATCCTTTTCAAACATCTACCGAATATAAATCTGGTACGTTGATTAAAATACGATCTACGTGTTCAACTGTATAGCGAGAATATAACGGTTAAAACCGACTGTTACATGGTTACATATAGATGATATTCAATGTTTTGTTGTTGGATATAGAATGTACAACCTATCATTGGGTCAAATGCTGTCTGACGTGTTTCATACCGATTGTTAAACCGTTCTTGGCACACTGATTTTGACTGCGGATGACTCCGTTTACCTGATCAGGACATAGGGCTCACGGCGGGTGTGACCTGTCGACAGGGGACCCGATCCCACCTCTAGTATATCCTAGGGTCCGTGTTTGCCCAACTCTCTATTTTTGTATTGCTTATAGGAGTCCTGAGATTGATCACTGTTCTTTATCTTCATCTTTCATTTCACAAATGAGATAGGATTTTTTTTTCTCACGGGTATATCCAACAACGTATCTAACAACGAAAACATTGAATTTTCTGTTGATTACTTTTCCCTTGCTTGTCACAGCAGGTGTGGCACGATAAAGATCCCTCGCTGCTCAATGGCCATAATCGCATAGGCCTAAGTTTTGCAGCCCTTCACCGGCAGTGGTACGTCTCCATATGAGTGAAATATTCTAGAGAAGGACGTTAAAGAGGCTGACTCCTGAGCTTTTGGGCACAACTGCGCAGAATGCTACAACTAAGTATAAACTGCTTCAATACTGATCCCATTGATGCAAAGATATTAACACATCTATTACTGAACCCTGTCCATTTGAAAAAAAAAATTGATGTAAATTCAAATTTTGGAAGGGTTTTGCAGGAACTGAAAGGATTCATTAATCAAAAAGTTCTAAATCTGCGTGATGTTACAGAAACTGTTTCATTCAATACATCTTCTAGTTTCATACTCCTATACATGTATTTCAGTTTTGTAATTTACGATACAAGTAGTTGAGACTTGGAACTAGTTCAAATGTTGTAATTCAATAATTTCGTTGATACATTTTCCCAAACAGAACACCAATTCTTAAAATTAATTCGAAATTTTGGATAAAAATTCAGTATTTTTGCCTATAGTTTAAAATTTGGTCTCAAACCCCCACTCTTTTTAGTCCATTTTAAATTTTAAGACAAGACCTTGAAAATTATGTGACATTTTAGAAATTGACATTACTCCTATGTCCTTTTAAACTCTCATATTTGATATCATGAAATTTTTCGTATATCAAGTGCAAAAAGGTTATTATTTATTTCCATTACTAGTATTAAACTTCTTTTTTTAACTTCTGTAGTGTTAGAAGACATGATTATGTATCTATTTTATGCAATGATTGATTTTTGTTGCTTATGTTGTGTTGACAGCAACAGACAAATCAAGTTTAATTAAATAAAAGTGCATAAAGGTCATGTTTTGAACACAGTAGCTCAACAACAAGCGTTGCGACCCCAGTGCTTCTTTTTAATTTCCTAATTCTTCTTCAATGTAGAAATCAAAAATACACTTCCCCAAAAATTGCCATTACTCCAGATCTCAGGTGTGACCATCTTTAAACAATATTCAATCAATCCTAAGCACTTTTAGCTTTCCCTATATTGACATTTAAAACAATATTGCGCAAACATATATTAGTACTTTAAGAAATATGCAAACTATTTAATATAAAATTCCATACATTTAAACAATAAGACAACTTTAATTCAATTTTATGTTTGAGTATTCAGATAAAAAACATGAATAATTATTTATAAAATATGAACAACGTAGGTGATCTTATATATATATATATATATATATATATATATATATATATATATATATATATATATATCGCGGATGAATATTGCGGCAAGTAGTTCCGATTGCTATTTTCACACTGTGAAAATTTAAGACTTTTGTTGAATATAACAACTGTGAAAATATCAATTCTTTTTCAATGGATAAACACTGTTGAAAATGTAATAAAAAGGAAACATCAACAAATGTAAATATTTTGCATTGTGAAGGCACAGGATGGTGAAGTGCTTCGCCCGTCATGCGTCATAAACGGATCGTATTATGGAATGGCGCAGAAGGTAAAAAGCTTGTTAGTCCGTCTGTGCGTTCGTCCGTCTGCCATCACTACAATGTATGTGCGCTAGATGTTTCAATATTTTCAATATTTTTAAAAAATATTTTGCATTTGGAGTGAATGATCTTACAATAAACTGGAAAATTCCAATAAGTAAAGTTGGTCGTAAGTCGTAAGTTCTTTTGTAAAACGCTTTAGCAGTGAGGGTTCTGTGTGCCAACGCTTGCCATGACACGGAACTTTCGTTTTTAAGGTCATATTTGAAAGACCCGTGATTCCTACTTCCAAATGCCAAGCGTTTGTGTTTGTATTGGTTGTTCCCTCTCGATAATATTTCACTCATATGAATACGTCACCATTGCCAGTGAAGGCAGTGTTCAAAATTAATCTTGGCGTACATGTTCCCCATGTTGTTGGTGCCAATATGTTAATTTTGCTTAATCTCTAGTTATATATCATTAGAGTGAAATATTGTTTTTTCTTTCTTTATTCAATCTCTCCATTATCAAAGAAATAGTCAAAAGAACACAGTTAGAACCATTTTTGATTGAAGAATGGTCGTATTTTGCAATGTGGGCATTGCTCTTGTTGAAAAGGGTTCTCTAGGAATAACTTGGTATATAAGATCGTCATAACGATGAAACGATTATTGATGTAAAGAAATTCATCTATCCAAGAACGTGGTATTGAAGTCACTTCTGGCAAATGTTAACCCCGTGTTAAAGGTTAACCCGTGTTGATGGCTAATTACGTGTTAAAGGTTAACCCCATGTTGATGGTTAATTACGTGTTGAAGGTTAACCCAGAGTTGAAGGTTAACCCCGTGTTGAAAGTGAACACCGTGTTGAAAATTAACCCCGTGTTGAAGGTTAACCCCTTTTTGAAGGTTAACCCCGTGTTGAGAGTTAACCGGGTAGGGCTGGGACGATTCAGGGTTAGCTCGAATCGGTTCGGTTTCGATTCAGAAGAGCACGGTTCGATTATTTTCGATTCGGTTCATGTTAGGTCCAATTTATCTAATAATAGCACAAAAATTAACAATTTTAATGAGTAGCATCTTTGATTTGATTTTATTCAAGTTATATACCTATATGTCGTCATTTGTAAACATCATATCTATTTATAATGGCATTTTATAACTTTGAATGATAGAAAATAGAAAACATTGACAGTCTATTAAAATTTGTTATATTAAGGTGCTGCATAAGTTTTGGATTATTAAACAAATCTATAGTGAATCTAAAATGTATATGATATTATTTTAATTGATATGTAAAAATTTAACAATTCTATCAATTGAGAGTCTTTGAAAATGTCTCCTTTATTGATTTACTTCTCTCATATTAACTGTCAAATCTGTGTCATTTATACCCACGGTGTTGATTTCACTCCACCACTGACAGAAATGCTATATGTCATGTAAAGATAAACTGCAATGACCTTACGAACCATATTCTGTTAGTATCCGAATGGTGAAAATGCTAACTCTCAACGCGGTAGTGATTTAAATTCCAGTTGCATAAAAAACCACATGTTCTGCACATCACTCGGACGCCATATTTGTTGCTTTGGTGTATGTAAAATCTAAGCCGAACCGAACCGAAATTTGTAATCGATGCATCGAATCGAATGGTATGAATCGCGGTGCGCCGAAATTTTCGGTGCACCGCACAGCCCTAGTTAACCCCGTGTTGAGAGTTAACCCCGTGTTGAAGATTAACCCCATGTTTAGAGTTAACCCCGTGTTGAAGATTAACAGCATGTTGAGAGTGTTGGGGGTTAACCCCGTGTTGAAGGTTAACCCCTTGTTGAGAGTTAACGCCGTGTTGAAGGTTAACCCCGTGCTGAAGATTAACCTCGTGCTGGAGGGGCACGGAACTCGGGTGTGAGCAATGTTGGACTCTATACTCATCTTTAGATAATATGATACAATGATGAAATAAATCGAACATTTAAGTCAGTTTTGTGTGACATTACTGCTAATTTTTATTAAAGAATACTTTCTCGAATTAACACATTACTAGTAATGGGAGCTGTTCATAATTAATGGGCTCTTGACAACTTTAATTGAGGAAAGATGATGACTTTTCCGATACTTTTTAAGACAAATACGAGTAACTCTCCCGTTCAAACACTGAACTAACTGAAAATTCACTATTTCAGCAAACTACGTTGGATCCCGAAAACGGAAATTATAAACTTAAGATTGAAAAATTACAAAACGGACAGGATGAATTTGATACTACGCTGAAACGTAATGGAAATTTAAAAAATCACTGTGTTTTCTTTCTAAGCAATACAGGAATCTTGATATTTCAGAACTATTGACACAGGACGGGCACGATCGTTAAAAAATACAAGGACAGAGGAAGGTTGGGCTAATTGATACAAAAGATGGTAAGCAAAGTTATTACAATTCTAAAAACAAAAATAATTAAAAGCTCGGACAGTTTATCTAAACTGTTTTCTACACAATCAAAGCTCCGTTAGTGTTTTATAATGTTACATTACCATTAAGAGTACATCTATATTCCAAAGGAAAGATGAAGATAACGAACAGTGATCAATCTTATAACTCATAAAGGTGAAGATAACGAACAGTGATCAATCTTTTTAACTCCTATAAAGGTGAAGATAACGAACAGTGATCAATCTTTTTAACTCCTATAAAGGTGAAGATAACGAACAGTGATCAATCTTTTAACTCCTGTAAAGGTGAAGATAACAAACAGTGATCAATCTTTTAAACTCCTATAAAGGTGAAGAAAATGAACAGTGATCAATCTGATAATTCCTATTAGCAGTACAAAATAGAGAGTCGGGGAAACACGGGACCCTGGACACATCAGAGGTGGGATCAGGTGGCTAGTAGGAGTAAGAATCCTGTCCACAGGTTACACCCGCCGTGAGCCCCATATCTTGATCAGGTAAACGGAGTTATCCGTATAAATCAGTGTGCCAAGAACGATATTGTTAAAGTTTCCAGTTTATTTTAAACCTCTGTCAACTGCAAAGGGATTTTTAACATGTTTCTTAAACATTGAAGTATTTTAGGATCTTCTGTTAAATAGCTTTGTGATTTAATTGTTCATTGGTTTCCACCTGACCCCCTTATATTACAATAATTCAATAAACTCTACCATTTATGCTTATCATGATTTACATGAATTAGGTTAAATCACTCCCATTCTCGCCACAATGAAAACATTTTTAAATGAGTGACATATTTTACGAATGAGGAATATATATAGGTCCTAGAACTCATTCAAAGACAACTTTTCAGTGATTAGCTATGTTTGCCAACAGACAGACAACAAAAACGCGGGCACAATAGATTTAATATTTAAAAAAAATACATATAAATTTCAAAGAGAGTCTTAGAAAATCTAATTGCAATCGCCATTAGATTCTAAAGAAATGAAGCAGATCTTTGATTTTAAAAAAAAACATGGAGAGAGGAATTTTTTTTCTTTCATCGATATTCAGTTTGCAACAGATAGTTAACAGATAAAAACAATACTATCAAAGAGTAGACAGGGGCGGATCCATTAATTGCGGTTACGAGGGCGCCACTTTATGAGACAGTGGGTCCAGGGCGAAGCCCTATATGGGGCCCAAGGGGCGATGCCCTCGGAAGCTCCTGGATTTTACAGATTATATAGGGATTGAAATATGTCTCCTATAAAGTCATTTGTACTATTTTCTATCATTTTTAATAAGGTAAAATTAATAAAATGACGCAAATTTTAAGGGTTTTGGGGGAAAATTAAGTTCTCTCAATAAAGTAATTTAAGAAATCAAAAGATTTTGTCATTTATTTCTCCGGGAGTGGAAGAAATTATTGCTTCTTTTGTCGTTGAGAATATTTTTCTAAACAAGATACCACGATTTACCTTAAATTGACAATTTTAGGGGGGGGGGGCGCCGGCTTAAATCCGCCACTGGTAGATAACTTAGAAAGACTACATGTACCTTATTATTTCAGATGATTATGTTTGTGAGTATTTTTCTATACCACACCGAAGGCGTGGTAAACCATCCAATCCAGTTACAGGGGTCTCCGATAGTTATCTTCTCCCTATCAACTCTATTGAACATTTCGAAGCTGATTGACGAAGCTAACAGATGCCCTAGCCAAACCGAAAACGGTCTGTGTTCTTGGACTTGGGTACACGATATAGAGGAGACTAGAATACCGAGGATTATTTATAAGGCTGAAAAACTCGCAGATTCCCCGTGTGAGAGAGACCCCAACAAAGAATGCAGAAGTGAAAGGAAACAGTTCGACGTCATGTACCTGACCCAGAATTCCCTAGGAGTCTATCAACTTTTACCTCACGTCGAGGAATTTCCGGTTGCTATGGTTTGTGCTAATAAACAAACAGAATATGTGGTGGTGAACAGTGAGGACGTTGATTACAACGTGTTTGACTAGGCATCTAGCTGTGGCTGTTTTTAAACCAATCAAGCTTCTTCACTACATTGATGTAGGGAGGATCAATGTAATTTAAGGAGGTGGAGTGCTTAGTACTTAATCTACTCTGAACCCCTCCTCTAAGTTTACACGAGAGAGTAAACAAAAGACAGGGGCGGATCTAGAAAATTTCAGAAGACGGGATGGGGATGGATTGCCGACTACAAGAGAACTATTTTAGTTACAATTGTTCAACCATAGAGTAGGGGGGGGGGGGGTCAAACCCCGTATCCCCCTCCTTCCAGATCTATATAACGCCAAATTAACAAATGCAAATATTTGTACCTGTCTTCAAATGAAATGAAATAATATTCCAATGTATTGAATATAGATATAATTGAATTAAAGATAGACTTGAATGAATTAAAAATAGTTCTAAATAATTATACCCATCTTTAAATAATTCAAGCTAGTTTGAATTACACCTATCTGTATTTGATTAAACCTATCGTTTATTCAATTAGAGATAGGTTCAATTGAATTATATACCTATCTTCATTGTCGCGAGCCACGCTTACTGAATCCTGGAGTACCTACCCTACCTCAAACCGTGATAGTATGATCGGCGAAACTCTAAGACTCGAATTTCCTGAATATTTTATAAGATGACAAGACCAAATACATGTAATTATAGACAAAAACAGCTTGCCGATCACGCTTGTAGAACTCAAGTAAATGTATATAGTTATATGCGAATGGATTCCATCTTAACAACAAAGGTTATGCTAGCAAATTCTGTATCAATAAACCTATTCTGTCTGTGCAGATTCGTGTCCGGGCCATTAACTTCTTTGTTCTTTGACTTAGGCATACCATATTTGGCACACAGGTGGATCACCATGAGACGATGTGTCGAGTACCTTCATGACCTCTATATGACCTCAAGGTCAAAATTAAAGGGGTTTTTTTAACAATGCATTCGTGTCCGGACCATAACTTCTTTGTTCTTTGACATAGTTATACCATATTTGACACATGAGTGTATCACCATGAGACGATGTGTCATGTACCTTCATGACTTCCATATGACCTTGACATCAAGGTCAAAATTAAAGGTTTTTACAATGGATTCGTGTCAGCGCCATGACTCCTTTGTTCTTTGACATAGGCATACCATATTTGACACATGTGTATCACCATGAGACGATGTGTCGGGTACCTTCATGACCTTGAACTTTGACCTCAAGGTCAAAATTGATTATAGAGTTTTGACAGTCATATCATAAGACATGGGTGTATCACCATGAGAATATGTGTCATGTACAGTCATGACCTTGACCTTTGATCTCAAGGTCAAAATTATAGGTTTATGCCGTGGATTTGTGTTCGGACTATATCTTCCATTTTCTTTTACAAAAGCATACCATATTTTTACACTCAGGAAAGAGGTAATTTATACCTATTAACAACACCCTTTGGGATATTGGGGTAAGCGGGGGGTATTCTTAGTGAGCATTGATCACAGTACCTCTTGTTGTTTCAGTTTTTCCCAATCGGCAATCCTCGGATTACTCCCTACGAGCTACACGATAATTCCGAGTGGAATTTATTTTCATCCAAAACATTTTGGGAGCTCTCCGATTGAACAAAAATATTCATGAAGTCGAATGTTTTCTTAATCATAAAACCACAGCAATGACGTAGTGTGAACGGAGACAATAGGCATGGTTTGCGTCGTTGAACTATCTTCAATTCATTTGAAGATAGGTACAGTTGATTGTTTGATTGTATATTGTTTAACGTCCCTCTCGAGAATATTTCACTCATATGGAGACGTCACCATTGCCGGTGAAGGGCTGCAAAATTTGGGCCTATGCTCAGCGCTTATGGCCATTGAGCAGGGAGGGGTCTTTATCGTGTCACATCTGCTGTGACACGGAACCTCGGTTTTTCCGGTCTCATCCGAAGGACCGCCCCATTTAGTCGCCTCTTACGACAAGCAGGGGGTACTGAGGACCTATTCTAACCCGGATTTCCAGGGGACGGTACAATTGACGATACAGATAGTTACAATTGATTTGAAGATACAAGGTATCTAAGAGATCTTCACAAAGGATTTAAAAATACGTACAAATCAATAATACTTCAATAATTCGATTTGTTTTCGCGTTGTTTAAAAAATACTGACGCTTCCTAAAAAAAAACCCAACAAACAACCCGGAACGTAAGGAGCAGTGACACCAAATTGAAAGCAGAAATAAAAGTATTTTCAAATTCTGCATACACTGTATAACATTAAAATATTTAATGCCAATATCTACACGTTCCGTGGACTGATTGCCTTCCCCTGTAGAACAACACTTTGGAGTTGTTAGGCAATGGCGAAAGAAGCAGAGATGTATACTGCTATTTAACTTTCGCGCTAATTGTGATGTACCGGAAATAATAACTAAAACGTGTAAGGAAAGTGCTGTTACGTTGATAATTGAAGATAGGTTCAATTCAGTTACACCTATCATTAAATCAATTGTGCCTATATTTAATTATCGATATTTATGCCCATATTTAATTTTATCATACATATATATCTTCAAATCAATTAATCCCTTGCGATCCGGGTTAAAAAAGGGTTCTCAGTACCGTACCCCTTGCTTGTAAAAGGCGACTAAGTGGGACGGTCCTTCGGATGATTGATTGAATATTGTTTAATGTCCCTCTCGAGAATATTTAACTCATATGGAGACGCCCCCACTGCCGGTGAAGGCCTGCAAAATTTAGGTCTATGCTCGGCGGTTACAGCCTTTGAGCAGGGAGGGGTCTATATCTTGCCACACCTGTGACACGGGACCTCCGTTTCTGTGGTCTCATCCGAAGGACCGCCCCATTTAGTCACCTTCTACGACAACCAAGGGGTACTGAGGACCTATTAATACCCGGATCCCCACGGGATCCTTCGGATGAGACCGTAAAAAGAGGGACGTTATATAAACAATACACAACCGCAGACACCAATCAAAAGGTGTATAATACCATTAGTCCTCAAGGTTATTGTTTCAGTGGCGGATCTGTGTGGGACGTCATTT
Organism: Ostrea edulis; assembly: GCF_947568905.1. Lineage (NCBI taxonomy): Eukaryota > Metazoa > Mollusca > Bivalvia > Ostreida > Ostreidae > Ostrea > Ostrea edulis. The sequence goes on along the minus strand of NC_079173.1, from coordinate 11,448,227 downwards.
TAACATATATTCAAATATATACCTCCCTTCCAATATTTATACCTCACTTTAAATATCTCTAAATGGGTTGAAGATATGTTCAATTCAATTATGCCTTTTTTAAATTCATTTGGAGATGAGTATAATTGATTTGATTGATTGAATATTGTTTAACGTGCCTCTCGAGAATATTTCACTCATATGGAGAAGTCACCATTGCCGGTGAAGGGCTGCAAAGTCTAGGCCTATTCTCGGCTCTTACAGCCTGAGTCTTTATCGTGAAACACCTACTTTGACACGGGGCCTCGGTTTTGCGGTCTCATTCGAAGGACCGTCTCATTTAGTCACCTTTTACGACAAGCAAGAGGTACTGAGGGCATACTGTATATTCTAACCCGAATCCCTACGGGAGTGTGTGGGTGTGCAGGAAAATATTCTGAATAACTTGTGGCAATATAAATTGCTTGAAAGTGACACCCACCCACCCCTACTTCGGAGCTCCGACTAATGAAGACTCCCACATTTTATATAGGATATACGCAAGATATCTACAATATACTTCCTCTATTTGATTTTCTGAGGCGATACGATACCTAATCCCAATAGTTTCTCAGAATGGAAATATTTTTTGAAATTCGTACCATACTCTTCATATTATAAAGTTAATATGAACCTGGTGCGAATATGCTTTAGATTACTTGTTTTCCGTCGGTTGCTTGGTTCTTCAGTAACACCTGTGCTTGTACGATGTTTACACGACTCGTAGGACCAACGATTCTTTTCATCTTTTTAGTGTAGTAATTGTATTAAAAGAAAAACGAAGGCATAACTACTACTGAATGTTGGACAAATGGCTTTACTAGAGCGGAGCAATACAGATTTCATTAAGCTAATGTTGAATCGGCACGTGCGTCTAATTGCGCGCTTGAGAAAAGCCCGTTGGTAATTGCTCAACGATCGTACTCACTTTTTATATGTTTGCATCGGTTCGTCATATCTCTTCAATGCAAAACATTTTCTTCACACACGCCTTAATGTGAACCAGATTTAGGCTACCTGCAGCCGCTAATAAATTTCTTTTATTTATTGTGATTTCTTGAACTTTATTTTACTTGCTGGTAAACACGCTTCATCAATGGGGAAATTTAAAGTAAATATTGGGACGTAGGTCTCTCAAATATTTTCATTTTCTTTATTTCGAAATAGGATCAATCTTGCACCTGTATGTCTATTGATTGCATATTTCTACAGAAAATAAGTGTGCGCGCTGCACGTTAGTTACAACATGCTGTGTACCATACTTACATATAACTTACCTGTGGAAAACGTTTGAAAACCTCGGCCTTTAACGCAAACTGAATTGAAGAATATAAATCAACGTTATGCCCGCGCTTGTCTTTCTCTTTGGTTACATTCTAAACAGCATATGAAATTTCTTCTTTGTAACAAACAAATTAGAATTGGAGTACTCATTAAGGTGATCAATGCATTGCAATATGCCAGTTAAAAACTTATCCGTCATGTAGCAGTCTTAGATTAAGCAAACGTGTCAACTATTCTCAAAAGACAGGCCTATATATATATATATATATATATATATATATATATATATATATATATATATCAAAGATGAGTTTGATAATAATATTTGACAAACTATTTTCTCATACAAAAAAATAACAGATAATTTTTCCTTTTTTACGTTATAAATTTCAGAGTTACAATGTACATACATATACATGTCACGTGTGAGTCCTTCATGGAATGATAACCACAATATTGCAGTTCGGAGGAAGCATTATAATAACACATGTCCATGGGTCAAATATACGGACCACATTTGTGATATTTGAACATTTGGATACAAGATATATTAAATAAATGCATATCAATATTATACAGTTATGGACTTTGGATGAGATTTACTCGTGACTATATGGACCTGGTTAGATATTGGTTGACCGAGGCCGTAGCCTCAATCAATATCTGACCTGGTCTGTTTAGTGACGGATAGACCTCATCAAAGATTAATTACTTTTTTCAAAAGATCAGGATTTTACAATAGTTTTCAAAATATTTTCTTATTCCTTCAACAAATAAATTCATGCGCATTTTAACAATATTTCAACAGTCAAAACCTAGAATGATTGATTGAATATTGTTTAACGTCCCTGTCAAGAATATTTCACTCATATCGAGACGTCACCATTGCCGGTGAAGGACTGCAAAATTAGGCCTATGCTCGGCGCCTTTGGTCCTTGAGCAGAGAGGGATCTCTATCGTGCCACACCTGCTGTGACACGGGACCTCAGATTTTGCGGTCTCATCCGAAGGACCCCCCCCCCCCCATTTAGTCGCCTCTTACGACAAGCAAGGGGTAATGAGGACCTATTCTAACCCGGATCCCCACGGGGACTGTAGTAGTATTAAAATGTATTCTCAATTTTTTGCATTGTAGTTGATAGTGATTTGACCATTAGTAGTAATGTTTGGTAAAGCCTTTAACAGTATTGAATTTGACTTACCGATACATGCTTTAAAACGCGCTATTTGATTAGTCGATAAAATGTCAACAAATCTATGGTTGGTTAAGCGGGAAATGCCGAAAAAGCCTTCCAAAGTTGATATTGAGGTGAACTCACTCTGGGGAACATATCAGAAATGATCGTCTGTACCAATCAGATGGCATCAACATTCTTGATTATTTAATAATTGCTAACGAATATAAAATTTTATTTCTTTCACGCATAAAATAAAACTTGCATCGTGAACTGTACATACAGATATAATCTAATACTTTATTTGCATTTACAAATGGTAATCCATCTGACCTCTGAACCAAATCGATATGTGTTGCCCTTTAATGTTTAATATGACTTTGATTGGTTAGAAATTAAGAGTTGGCGGTACCAATCCCTGGGGAACTATGATGTACGGCATCAACAACTATGGACTATAACAAGGCGCCCATTTCAAAACTAGAATATCAGACTCATTTTGCGAGTAAACAGAATGACATTGGTTTATGCAATACTTGGTGTATTTCAAAAAGGACCCAAGTAATTCGTAAATAATTCAGTTATATCCGGTCCTTTACTGTTTCCGGACCTGAGTAGTTCATGAATTATTCAGGTATCCGGTACTTGTTTCCGGACCTGCGTAATTCGTAAATTCTTCAGGTATCCGGTCCCTGTTTGCGGACCTAAATACGCAAATAATTACGGTATTCAGTCTTTGGTTGCTGGTAATTTGGTCCGTTTATGAGGACCCACAGTTCCCGGATCATTCACCAGTGTGACCGTGTTTGAGAAACTCCAAAGAAGCATAATTTTATCCGAGGTGACACAAACTTTTGAACACCTTCATAATATTATTTCTATATAGATGAGATGAAATCGTATGGAGATGTGAAAAATACCAATGCATACAATATTTCCAAAGCATAATTGTATTGATTACCCCGTTACCAGTACAATTGCCAGCATAATCAAAACTGAGTCGTTTGACATCATGCTCCGCACACAACACCGGAGGTATGGAGGGATCTCTGAGTTGTCAGAATCACAAGCTGCATTCTTTTCTGACAGAGATTCCCCCTAATTTTCTTTTATATAACTTTTGGATCATCAATCGTACACATCCACAGATGTTTTTCATCAGACTCTAGGCAACCATTTCGACTTATTATTCGCTTTATTTGTGATGAAGTAACTTATGATAATTTGGTTTGAAAGGAAAGGCGTTTAGAGGAAATCAGAAGTAAAGTTTTAATAGGATCTTGCGTGTTGAGAATAATTTTTTTTGTAATTCTTAATGTTTACAAAGCCGAAGTTTAAGCTATCCAAGTAGATGTTCATTTTAATGAATGAACATCAAACGTGCACATGTCAAAAGTCGGAGATTGTTCGTATGTGTTTATATATTATAGTAAAGTTACGGCAGGATACCAATGTGCTGTGAATTATAATTATAATTTTGTTTTTAATAGACAAAATGAAGGAACCGCCAATCAATCAGCCGTGAAATATGTCTAAAATATACCACATGTCAGTCGTTTTCAATACTATCCAACAAGTTTCAGTCGTGTCCGATGATGCGAGACCAAACAAAGCCCCAGACATGAAATTGCAATATTAAATTTACTATATTTTATTTTTATACTCTTAGTCAAACTGTTGCCACGTGAATATATGTTACTCAGAAAGAAGGGTCATTGAGAACTGTCCTCTACTTTCTGTTCAGCGTCATTCAGTTCTATCTTAAGGAGGTATGCTACACCAGAGAAATTTGACGTAGATGAAAAGTGGAGGATATGTACAATAATATTTTGAAGTTGAAAATTTTCAAATTTACTTTATTTTGTCAAAAAATACAGTTTTAGTGGAAGGTAATCTGGAAAAAAATTAAAACCCCTGCTGGACTCGAACCTCCGACCTACAGGTCAGCAGTCGGTATTCTAACCTACTGAGCTACTCGGCTAGGTATTTAAATCGAAAAGGAAAAGCCAAATATTGTTGATATGGTCTGAAATAAAGGGCAATTCTTTTAAATTGCCCTTTATTTCAGACCTTTGTGTCTTATAATTTCCGGGTTTTTTCTGCCTTTGAGAACTATTCACGATTTTTCTCTTTCCGGGAACCAAACACTACTTGTTCCGATATAATATCTCTCTTTCCTCTGTATTCACATTTTTTCTGTATCTAAGAAACAAGCACTACATGTACTTGTCCCGATGTACTGTCGTATAGATTTTGATGTAGAGTACTGTATGGACTTTTAAGACAATGTGGAATTGCAGATTTTATGTCACCTGAGTAAACTCAGGTGACCTATTGCAATTGGTTGTCGTCCGTCGTGCGTTAACAATTGAACATATTTAACTTCTTCTTGATAACTACCAGTCCAATTCTATTCATATTTGGCATGAGGCATCTTTGGGACAAGGGGTACATAAATTGTAAAATTATGGACTCTAGCACCCCTTGGGCCCTTAGGGCGGGGCAAAAACTTCCCAAAATTGACCAATTTTCAAAAATATTCTTCTCTACAGCCGCACATGTGTAAGAAAAACTAAATGCCTAGTGATGTAGAGGAGGAAAGCCTCCACCAAAATTGTAAATTTCATGATCCCCGGGGTAGGGGTTTTGACCTCAGGGCGGGACCAAACTTACTATATAGTGTTTACGTGTAAAACACTTAAATAACATCTTCTTTAATGTTATTGATACTAAATGGCTATTTAGAAAGAGCAGGTAGTCCTTTACCAAAATCGTAAATTTTATGATTCCCGGGGTAGGGGTTGACCCCATGGTGGGGCCAGACTTACTGTATAGTGTTTATGTGTATAACACTTGTTTGTTTGTTTTTTTGTTGGTTTTTTTTGGGTTTTTTTTGGTTTTTTTTTTGCTTTCAGAACTGTGCGATGGTGTTTGTCATAAGAAATGTTCAGTTTTCTGGTTTTAGAATTTAACTGCGATGGTGTTTGTTCCGTTTTGTGTTGTTGGCTTTTTAATTTTTTTTTATTTGGTTTGTTTGCCTGTTTTTATTTATTTTTTGGTTGCTTTTAGAACTGTACGATGGTGTTTGTTGATAATAAATGTTCAGTTTTCTGCTTTTAGAATTCTTCTGTTTTTGAGAACTTTCCATTATTCTATATTTCAAAACAGTCAACATTTGGTCTTTTTGAACTGTCCAGTTATACATACATACTGTCTCTGAAAACTGCCCTATAGGTTTTAATATGGAGTACTGCCAACTGCATGACTTGCCCTGTTTGATGTTTAACACCTTTCACTATTTGCCGAAAACTACTTAGTTTTTTTTCTGTCATCAGTGATATGTGCTTTTTGCTCTTTTCTTTCTTTGGGATTTGTCTGTTGTTCACTGCCTTTGGAATCTGTGATTTGTTTACTGCTTTTGGGATCTGTTCCTTTTTTCTTTGGGATTTTTGCTGTTGGTTTTTTTTTTTTTTTTTTTTGGAGGTCTAAACGCTGCTTTCTGTCTTTTGAATCTTTGCTCTGTTTCTCAGCTCCGTTTTAGCTCACCTGAGCCGAAGGTTCAAGTGAGCTTTTCTGATCAAAACTTTCCGTTGTCTGTCATTGGTGTCGTCATTGTCGTAAAGTTTTTACGCTTCAGAACTGCTTTGCCCATTTCAACCAAACTTGGCACAAATTATCTTTGGGTGAAGGGGATTAGAGTTTGTCCAAATGAGGGGCAACACCCTTCTCAAAGGGGAATTACCAGCGAAAATACACTGAGAAATTTTAAAAATCTTTTTCTGCAGAACCAGCGGTCCAATTTCAATCATACTTGGTACAAATCATTCTTAGTTGATGGGGATTCCAGTTTGTTGAAATGAAGGGCTATACTCCTTTCAAAGGAGACATAATCGCAAAATTAGGGTGGGAGTCATTTTCAATTCTTCTCAAGAACCACTGGGTCAGAAAAGTTCAAAGATACATGAAAACTTCCTGACATAATGGAGATTCAAGTTTGTGAAAATCATGGTCCCCGGCGGTAGGGTGGGGCCACAATAGGGAATTAAGGTTTTATATGCGAATATATAGGGAAATTCTTTAGAAATTTTCTTCTCAAGAACCATAGAGCCAGACAAGTTCAAATTTACATGAAAGCTTTCTGACATATTGCAGATTCACGTTTATTAAAATCATAGCCCCTGGGGGTGGGGTGGGGTCTCAATATGAATACAAATTTTTACGTGCGAATATATAAACTTCTTCTCAAGAATCACAGACAAAATTTGTCCATTATCTACCGTCGGTGTCGGCGTAAACTTTTCACATTTTCATCTTCTCCAGAACCACTGGGTCAATTTCAACCAAACTTAGCATAAAGCATCCTTGTGTAAATGGCTTTCAAAGTTGTTCATATGAAGGGCCATGCCTCCTTCAAAGGGGAGATAATCGCAAAAATAGGGTTGGGTCATTTGAAAATCTTTTCAAGAATCACTGGGCCAGAAAAACTGAGGTTTACATGAAACTTTTCTGACATAGTGCAGATTCAAGTTTGTTAAAATCATGACCCCCGGGGGTAGGATGGGTCCACAACAGGGGGTCAAAGTTTTACATGCAAATATATAGGGAAAATCTTCTTTTCAAGAACCACTGGGCCAGGAAAGTACAAATTTACATGACAGCGTTGTGACATAGTGCAGAGTCAGGTTTGTTAACACCATGGACCCTGGGGTAGGTTGGGGCCACAATAGGGGATCTAACTTCCCATGCAATATGAAGGGAAAATCTTTAAACATGGATCAAGGTGACTCAGGTGAGTGATGTGCCCCATGGGCCTCTTGTTTTTTGGGACTTGTGCTTTGTTCTTTACTTTGGGATCTCAGCGCTTGGGGGGGGGGGGGGGGGACTTACAAGTGTGTGTTTTTCTGTTTTGGGATGTTTTGTTTTATGAGGGGGGGGGGGGTCTTTGAGAACTGACAACTAATATTCTCCTCTTTGTCTTGTGTTTCAATTTAAAAAAAAAAAAGTATGATTTTCGTGTCTTTGTTCAAGTTTATACACAGCAGGTTTAGTGGGAGGTCATTACTCTGATAAATCTAATGCAACAACAACTAATGTTTGTACGTTGAACCGGAATAGCATATATTTTGAAATCGTTTTGTAAGTGAATCTTAAGGACCACACGCGGATTCACACTAATATCTTGGATTTGGTTTTGTGGAATGTTTCTAATACTTAAGAACAACTGCATATGTTTCTTATTATATAAGTGTTAAACATCCGCCATTTGCTTTGTGACGCGGACTTATTTTACTTCAAACAAAACTTATAACGCAGTTCATACAAAGATTTACCACAAATGTTAGCTAAGTGGCCTAAACTTTTTGTAGTCACAACAGCCAGGAATGACCCACGACAGCCGAAGTCCTATCTCAAAACACACAAAACTACTGTAACGATACAATTCTTAATATTTCAATTCGATATTTTCTTTTGTGTATAATAGTTAGAATAAAACTTTAACCAAATATCCCTGTGTCAGTCTGTATATCATTTTTTAACAATATGCAGGCACGCATGCGGCTGTAGTAACTGTTAATGATAAATCGGTTCATTGTTTTAGTGATTCACCTTTTAGTAGAGGTGTTAGCATTCTTTTTAAAAAAGAATTAAAACTAGAAATAATTGAAAAACACGCATCATTGGACGGAAGAAGATTGTTTTTAAAAGCAAAAATACATGGAAAAATAGTTTCACTTGTAAATATTTACGCACCAAACACTATAAAAGAAAGATGCACATTCTTTAAAAAATTGAACAATTTTCTGCAAAAACAAGGTATAACAGAAGATGACAATATCATAATATGCGGGGATTTTAACTGTAAAACAGATAACTTTCATGACCAAAGTACGTCGAAGCTTAAAAAGATTGTTTGTTCTTTTGATTTGTATGATACTTGGCAATCAACACATCCAACTTTTAAAGGTCATACATGGTGTAATTCAGAGGATATCCCTAGTAGTAGAATCGATTATATATTTCTGAATAGAAACTTTACATTCGATTTAAACAATATAATCATACGAAAAATTCCAGGTACAAACTTTGGGAAAAGAATGTCTGACCATAGGTCATTAAAAATAACGTTTAAAATAGATGCAAATAAAAGGGGAAATGGATATTGGAAACTTAATAACTCCCATTTAAATGATTTAAACTATAAAAAAGAAATTCATAGAATTATCGATGAGATACATAATGAAGAATTAGACCCAGTAGATAAGTGGGAAACATTCAAAATAAAATCTCGGGATTTTTCTATTCAGTTTTCGAAAGAATCAAATCTAAATATAAAAAATCGCATTAAATCAATAGAAAAAGAAATAAATGATATAGAGGAGCTTGATTCTTATAGTATAGATATGAATAAAAAACGTAATCTAGAATCAGAACTAGATAAGTTATATGACAAAAAATGTAAAGGTGCCTTCGTAAGGTCACGATCAAAATGGATGCTGGAAGGCGAAAAATGTTCAAAATTCTTTCTAAATTTAGAGAAAAGTAGGCAGAAACAAAGTGTCATAAAAGAATTGAAAGTTAATGAAGATACTCGCATAGAAAACACCAACGATATTTTGGGTGCTATGTGTGATTTCTACAAAAGTCTATACTCGTCTGATAATATATCAGATGAATGCATAGATAATTATCTATCGTCTATTAATTTAGAAAATGTACTGAGTGAGAATGATGCAAACTATTGTGAGCAGTTTCCATCTCTTGAGGAATGCACTGATGCTGTAACAAATCTAAAAACGAACAAATCTCCAGGACTTGATGGTCTTACAAACGAATTTTACCAATATTTTTGGAATGACATAAAAGACCTATTTTACGAAGCGCTAAAAGTAATATTTGATAATGGTCAAATGACTTTTTCACAGAGAACTGCTGTTATCTCCCTCCTGTATAAAAAAGGAGATGAAACGAACCTTAAAAATTATAGGCCAATTAGTTTGACTAACACGGATTATAAAATAATTGCTTTTATTTTTGCGAGAAGACTTCAAAAGGTTGTAGGAAATATCATTAATGAACATCAATCGGCATACATTAAAGGAAGATATATTGGCGAAAATGCTAGAGTAATTTTAGATATATTCGAATATTGTGAGGAAACAGAAACAGACGGAATATTGCTATTTTTAGATTTCGAAAAGGCGTTCGATTCAATAGAATGGAACTTCTTATTTAAAACTTTAGAGAAATATCATTTTAAACATAATTTTATAAAATGGATGAAAATTCTTTATAAAAATCCGCTATTTCGATTAAAAAACAATGGATGGATCTCAAAAACATGTCCCATGTCGAGAGGCATAAGACAAGGGTGTCCTATTTCGGCAATTCTATATCTATTTGTCGCAGATATTCTAGCCTTAAAGATAAAGAAAAATGATAAAATTTTAGGAATTAAACCCTCTGAATTTAGTAAAGAGTATAAACATGTTCATCATGCAGATGATCTGACACTATTTCTTAAAAGTGTAGAATCTTTAAAGGAGGCTTTAAAAACAATCAATGAATTTTCCAAACATGCAGGATCAAAGCTAAACGTGGATAAAACCGAATGTATATTGACAGGTCCACATAGGTTGCATCGTAACATAGAAAAACTTGAGGGAATAAAAGTAAATACATCATCTGTAAAATGCCTTGGAATATATATTGGCGTAGATAAAGAAGAATGTTACAAAAGAAACTGGATTGATAAAAGTGAAAAAATGCAAAAACTGTTTGAGTCATGGAAGAAGAGAAAACTTACAATTTTTGGTAAAACTGAAATAATTAATACTTTAGGCATAAGCAAATTCATTTATGTTGCATCTATACTACCTCTCCCTAGTGAAATTTTTATTAAACAGCTATGTAGAATTATTTTTAATTTTCTATGGGGGTCAAAAGATAGAATAAAAAGAAAAACACTGATTGGTAAAATAGAAGATGGTGGTATTGGAGTAATAGATATACTTACTAAATTCCACGCATTGAAAGCTGCCTGGATACCGCGACTTATAAAAAATGACGGTCATAACTTTATACGTTCACACCTTGATAAACTATTAAGAGCTTATAATGTAAATCTAGAATATATATTGAAAATGAATTGTACTGATTTAAAGAACTTTGATATATTTACCAAACTTCCACAATTTTATAAAGAGGTGTTTATTTACTTTAATCAATGTAAAAAAATTCCTAATGTGCAAAATATGAACAATAACGAAATATTACAAGAACCAATTTGGAACAATAAGCATTTTTTGTTTAATGGCAAGACTATATATTTTAAAAATTGGATAAAAAATATTAAATATGTAAAAGATTTGTTCAATGATAGCGGTTTTAAGACCATTGATGAAATAAGCAAAGAAATTTGCAAAAAAGCAAATGTACTTTGTGAATATAAAATAGTCAAATCAGCTTTTAAATACATAAGAGAGAAAATTCATGGATACGAATCAAAATTTATAAACATAAAAGATAAAAGATATTTCAATTTTACTAATAAATATTGTACGGTTGAAAAACAAAAATGTAAATTTTTCTATGAAATACTTTTGAGTAAATTGTTTATATCACCTAAGCACCATAATTTATATCACAAAGAATATAATGTCAGTAAAGAAATGTGGAAACACATTTATCAACAAAAAATCAAGTTAGCTTTAGATAGAAATATTGCTGAATTTAATTATAAACTGATGCATAATTTGCTTTCCTGTAAAAAATACATGTTTAAATGGAAAAAAGAATCTTCTGACAAATGTTCTCTGTGTCTAGAAACAGAAGATATGAGACATCTTATATATGAGTGTAAAAATGTTTCATTGGTTTGGAATATGGTGTCTTTGGCGTGCAAAGTCAATATTCAATGGAAAAGTATTGTTATTGGTTTTTATTTTGAATGTAATCAAAGCACACGCCTGCTTAATAACTTTATTTCCTTCATTGCTTTGAAGATATACAAATATAAAATGTTTTGTAGACTAAGTAATCTTGAAGAAACTGAATATAGCATATCAAATCATGTCAAGAAGTGTACAGTTTTGTGGTGTAAAGTTATAAAGTATAGTAATTATGCATTGAAAACAAATGCTATTGAACATTTCATAAAACTGTTGTAATTTGTATCTATATTTTTTCTGCAATGTATTGCATTGTACCTGTGCTATTGTACTACTGATGGTATTAATATGAGTAATAAACTATGAAATCATAAAAAAAAAAAAAAAAAAAAAAACTGTTAATGATATATGTGCTGTTTAAAGGTACAACTATCGTTATAAACCTTTCAGTCGTAACACTTAATGATACAGGTGTTTCATGAAGCATGAAGGCTAAATGACAATAGCAACGCTTTAATGATACAAAATTATTAATATCGCAGCGTCAACAAACGATCAACGCTATGATATACATGTAAAACTTATACGGTACCAATTTTGATGCACCAGATGCGCATTTCGACAAATAATGTCTCTTCAGTGATGCTCAACCGAAATGTTTGAAATCCGAAAAAACTATGAAGTTTTAGAGCTAAATATAGCCGAAAACAGCGTGCCAAACAAGTGGAACCAATCGTCCAAGGATAAGAGCTATGCATGAGGGAGATAATCCTTAATTTTGAAATGAATTTCTAAATTTTATAACAGCAATTAAATATACATCCGTATTTTCAAGCTAGTAACGAAGTACTTAGCTACTGGGCTGTAGAGACCTTCGGGAACTTAACAGTCCACCAGCAGAGGCCTCGACCCAGGGGTCATAATGTAAAACTTATACGGTACCAATTTTGATGCATCACTAAATAAGGAGACTGTTGCATTGACATTAGTATCATTAATTTTTTTTAATTAGTAAACGTAATTCAATGTCGATCAATTTGTGGCAGATTTTTTTAATACGACACATTGTTTTTCGTGTAGAAAGGAAGAATGTTAAATTATTTTAGCAAACAACTGTGTAATCATATATTTATTGATTGGCAGGGGAGACCAATCATTTTTCAGATTGATGGCTTTTGTAATTAAGTTAGTACATGGTTATCTCCCCTTTATCATTATACATAATATATATTTATTGTCATTTCATAAATCACAAATTTGTATTTGTTTTCTTCTATCCTGCGGTAGCCTAGACAGATCACTAATTTTACATTAAACATCTTAAGCCTAAGTCAAAATCTGAACATTGCGATGAAATGATCTGAGAAAAATAGAATTGTTATTCAATATTGCTTCATCAAATTTCCAGTCTCTGCAAATTAAGAGTTTCAGTTCAAAAGCAGTTAGCATCTTACAGGTGATTGAAAATTTGACTTAATTAAGTCTGAATTTGTTGCATGATCCTGTGGCCTGATTTATTGTAGACTCTTATTTCCGATGTTGAACAATGGGCTCCTCTGAGTTACAATCGTATGTACATGTAACTGGTAACATTTTTTGTATTTCTAATTGAGAGAGAGAGAGAGAGAGAGAGAGAGAGGTGTATAATCATTATGTAATAAAGGGAAATCACTCATTAAAATTGGGTTCATGAGAATAAGCACATGAATGTTATTTCTTGAATTTTATCATACACGTAATTAATTATCATATCACGTGATTATCATACACGTAATTAATTATCATTTCACGTGAGGAAGATATAATAAATGTCAGCCATTCAGCCAAAGTGCTGTGTATGAAAGCTGATATATCATCAGATAATCTAATCATAGCTTGTATCACATGTTTCTAATTAAGATGGCTAAAATACATTCCGACTACCGGTAAATCGTGTGCGAGCAAATGCAACTAGCAGACTGTCCATTGGCAGAGATGGACAGGAGGAAAGACGATACAATGAAATATATTTCTTTTTCGTTAGAATTATGTATTTACATTATATATATATATATATATATATATATATATATATATATATATATATATGTATATATTTCATTTATCTTCTATAGTATTATTTCAAAACGTTTACATGTACAGTATATTGTTGCATGCCCTTTACGCTGGGCCATTTTGCGCCTTTAAGCTGTGCCTGTGATACATGTAGGGCAATTTGTTGTCGTGTACGAGTTGATAACCTTGCCCACTGACCTTCAGATTTCAAAAACGAGAGAGAACATTCTTTCGTAATATAAATCCGTTATATGCAATTTCATGCTGAACGCGGTATTCGGGTTAGAATACCTGTAGATCCTTGTCGTATGAAGGGACTAAGTGGGGCGGTCCTTCGGATAAGACCACAAAAACCGAGGTCCCGTGTCACAGCAGGTGTGGCACGATAAAGATCCGTCCCTGCTCAACAGCCGTAAGCACCGAGCATAGGCCTAAATTTTGCAGTCCTTCGCCGGCAATGGTGACGTCTCCATACGTTAAACAATATTTAACCAAATACTATTTGATATATACTTTTTTTTTCTATTTAGAAAAGGAATCCTCATTACGTTGTAATTTTTAAGCTTCATTACACAGTACAAGTTGGGGTTTTTTCAATGACCGTTTTAATGCAAATTTTTAAATCTTCTTATGTTTTATTTCGTTGATTTCTAATACTTTGCATAGTGCTCGACATAAACAAAAAAAAACAAAAAAACAACAAAACAAAACAAACAAAAAACAAACAAAAAAAACCCCCGAAAATCAAAAACTTTAGCTGTTGATCTCAATAGTGTTTTATTTTAATAATTTATTTTACGGATATAAGGTCTTATGCCATTTAATTTCATTTAATCGTGTTTTATTCCTTTTCTTACTCTTGTAAAGTACTTTAGAGTAATTTGTTTTATATAAGGCGCAATATACATTTTATTTTTATATATTAAGTCATGGCAACTCTTGAAGTATAAAAAGCTAAAACAGTATTTCAAATATCACCTGGAAATGTAACCGTCTCTTACGATATGGGATCCACTCACCTTGACCTTTGAACCTTATAAAGAACATGGGTCATTTCTGTAGTCATAGAAACGTTGTCAACATGTAGAGTTTCACTGCTAGAGCTCAAGCAACATTTGCGATATCTTTCAGAAACCATGACCCACAACATGTTTGGTTACCTTGACCTTAAACTATCTGACCTTAAAATCAACAGATGTTATCCCAATCGCAAATTCGCGGGCCTCTCTGGCATCCAAGACAAATAATCTCGAATGTATTTATAATCTGTAAATAAAATTATGACGCAACTGTGATTTTCTATACTGTAATAATATTTTTGTCGGAAATGATGACGTTCCCCGACATTGAGTTTGAGGACATTTGCTAGAAACAAAACATTGGATACATGGATTGGTAATCTGATTTTTACTTATTCTGATTATAATTATTACAACTATCAAATTTCTAAAATATTAAGAACTTGTATATTTTTCATGATGTTAAAGAATTGTAATATATTGTCCCTCCCTGTATGGAATTCTATTTAAAGTTTGTCCGCTATATTGGACATGACTGAGGAAATGTGAACAAAAATTTAATTTCATGCCGTGAGATTTATTCATTTTACTTATATACACATAAATTCAGTATTCATTTTCATCATTTGTGAAAAAAAAGTTTGTTTGTAGCAATTCAAGTGGCCTTACAAATACATGTTTGTTAGTATTAAAATGTACACAGAGGCTGGAAACGTCCATCTTAAACACATTTATTACACCCGATGATCATTGTAGGAATAATTTTTATTTTTGAAAATACACGAGGGCATGGACCGTGACGTATTACGTCATCATACGTCATGTAGCGCTTCATGAAAAGTACAGTGTATGTTTGCGGGAAGCGTTGCTGCTCATAACCCCGTGTATTTTCAAAAATGAAATTCATATTTACAGTTTACTTTCATTTCTGTCGGAGTATTCCCAGCCGTTAAAATAGTCGTACTATAATTATCAAAATTCATACGCACATTCTTCACAAACATGAGTAAATAGCTGCCATTTCAAATAGTAAAACTATAGAA
Source organism: Ostrea edulis (assembly GCF_947568905.1). Taxonomy (NCBI): domain Eukaryota; kingdom Metazoa; phylum Mollusca; class Bivalvia; order Ostreida; family Ostreidae; genus Ostrea; species Ostrea edulis. The sequence continues at coordinate 11,432,745 of NC_079173.1, read as the reverse complement.
GGTGTAACCTTTGAAAATGTAAATATAATACACAGGAGGCACTTAGCTTGTTGAAAAGACCCGAGAAATTGTGATCCATCTGTCAGCTATTACAACTCTTATGTGAAATTTCATTCCTAATACTCAAACAAAAGAATGGGTTACAGACCTCCGGACAGACATGTTTTTTTCCCCATTTCATTTCATTTATTCGCTCAAACCATTCACAATGGTACACGAGGTACATAATGTACATAACTTTCATTTTGTAATTATATAAACAATATTTCAAACGGTATAAATATATAAATAATATGTTCATTAGCACAAATAAAAAAGAAGTGGGGCATAATGCATGTTAAGACATTCGGAACACAAATTACACTTTCGCTGAAGCAGTCCCCCGCTTAGAAGACATCAACCGGAAGCAAAAGTGAAAAAGAATTTACACTTCGAATACCTTGTAACGCAATTGTTTCCCAAAATATTAATCAATGTTTATAGACAAAGGATTGTCATATTAAATGGTTTGCTTTGACGCAGAGACGCCCTGTTGATGTTTTAATTATCAAAACATTACATGTAGATTAACAATTATTTCTAGTTTTAAAAAATAGACAAATTTTTGGTGATATATAGCATCACAAAAACAGTTAAGTAAATTCGACTAGTTTCTTTACTTCTTCTTCAGAAGAGAATACAACAGAAGCAAAAGCCAAAAACAAACTTAGAATACCTCTTAACACAATTTCATCCGATATATATAATGTATGTATAATAATAATAATAATTATAATAATAATAATAATAATAATATATATATATATATATATATATATATATATATATATATATATAATGAAATTACATGGAGAAAGAGAAGGAAATGAAAAATGTTGAATTGAATCATTAGATAATTTACATGTTCGCATTAACATATTCCCGAATTTCTTAATATATATGAGCTAACACGCTTCATGAAATATGCCCACGTGATGCGTCGCAGTTCATACCCTCATGTATTTTCAAAAATGAAATTATTTCTTATATTTACGTTCTAATTCCATCTTTGTTAGAATTTCATACCGTTGAAATAGACCAACTATATTTATAAAGATTCAAGCGCGCATTGTTTGCAACTTTTTTTCCGGAAATGACAATTTTGAGGAAATGACAAACATTACAGTGTGTAAAGTCAAAAGCAAAAACATTGAAAATGTATTTAGATCGATATATAAATGGCAATGCTTTTTATCAAATAAATGACTAACAACTTTCTTACCAATTGTATAAAAATTATATAACATTGATAGAAATAGAAAAAAACAATTTGTTATAAATGATATATATAGCTGTGCTATTAGGTCATTCTAATTCTTACAACTCACAAAATTCACCACAGATTCTAATGTGGGAGGAAATTGAAATATATTGGTTTTGACTAAATTTCATTTCCAACTTAGCGCGGAAGTCATTTTCAAAAGTAGTGAAGACTGTTTATTAAGACGGGAATTTCAAATCTTGTGTATCTATCACACGTATTCCTTAATTCTACACCATACAGCGGTTGGACATTGGCGTTTTCCTAAATTCGCCATTACGCTCTTCACAAACGGGGAAATGACTGAGTTTATGTCAATCAGTTACTTCTTGAGAATATTGGTTGGTAGCATGACCACGCAGTATCCATGAGCAGTATTTATTTACATCCCAGATTTTGTAATAAGCCGAATATACTTAAGTTAAGTGAGATTATGTCAATCACAAGTTTTGAATTATTGAAAAATCTGTTTCTTCATGTCTAAAATTCATGATGCAGTTTGTCCTCCATAACGCATATTTTTTACTTTTTCTTTCCTTTGATTGTAGCTATAGTATGTACATCTCTTGTATTTTCTTTTTTATTATTCATACTTTTTTTCTATTCACGAGTCATTAAGACGATTTACCATTATCATTTACTAGTTACTGCACCTCATATACCACTGATTAATGGTGTGAGCGAAATAAATGAACTTGAACTTGATTCAACCGCCCACGCATCCATTGATGTGCCTGGTACTGGTTACAAAATAGTAGTTGACACTTTTTGCAGCGTGTGCCAAGGATGTCTATTCTAATCATAAGAAGTTCTGGGGTGGGTGTTTTTCTTGAGGGGGGGGGGGGGTCTTTTACAGTTCAATTCAATTAAAAGAACATATAGTCACTCTTAAGTATGGAAATAAATTGTCATGGAAAAAATATATAGGCCTTATATGAAAAAAATTTAATTAAATTTATAATATTAACATAAAAATATAAAATAATTAGTACACCGTAAAATTCAAGGTCACCGCCCCTGTAAGCAAGATGACGGTGGAGCAATACGGACGAGTTACCGTCCCTCCCCGCACGGCTTATCTTCTTCCCGCTGTTCCCCCCACCGATCAAATCACTTTTTGACAAGATTTAAATATCGCAGATGAAACTCTGGAAGGTTTATCAACCGTTTTGTTCATATATTTCTAAATTTTCTCACGAAAGATACTAGTGTTAAATATCGCCTTTGATTGGTTTATTTAGAAATCACTATCAAAATAGTCAACAAAAAATGAACCTCACACTGGCTCCTTCACGAGATCTTAATCCGTCTCGAAATTATATCAAATCTGATCGTCCTGATATTTTGGTAAATGTTTTTGTATCGAAGTGCATGTTGGTGGGAAACCATGCTTTTACCACCGCTAAGGTCAAGCGTTTATTTACTTTGATTCTTATTGGCTTTTGATATATATTTTAGATCATGTAATAAAACACTTTTAAATATATAGAAGATACGTATCATACTTTGAAAATGTCCTCTTTTCAATTTTGGAATATTTCGAAGGAAAGAGACGTTTTACAAAATTAAACAGCAGTACCAAAAACAAACACCAAATATTCCCAAACCTACCTGCTTCTATATAGACCAGTAAAGTTGAATTATTGGCGAAACTGAAATTGTAAGATCTTATTTCACTGACTAGAGGTCCCAACGAACTAATGTCGAACTCCATGCATACAAACAAGCCTGTAATATTCTGTCGTGTATTTATACAATCATGTAATATTTTGCTCCTGATTTTTGACAATCTACGATTGAATTTGAACGGACAGTAACAATTACATTAAATGTGAATAAATACACAACCCGTCACGTGCATGTATTTCTAACACATCCTACTGTCCAGAATTTGACTGACACCGCAATGACTAGTATATTTGGTAGAAATAGCAGACGTTAATTTCAGCAGTCAATGTTATCGGCAAATAATCAGCATATCTTTTGGACACAATCTCCAAAAATGATCGATTTATGACCATATCAATATTGTCAGGAAGTACCAAAATACAGGTGTTTTAGATCAACCGCGAGATTCCACGTGAGGCCCTGGGTAACTTCGACACACCTCCTGGAATCCGTTGTCGAGCCTAATTATAAGCAGAAGTGGCCGAGACCGCCCCAAAATGATACGTTCCGGGATGTGATAGGCTTTATTGACCTCTCAGCACGTGGTCATAAGCTAAATCTGTTTTAAGCTAAAAGGCCTTAATCCCTGGTAATCAGAGTCAAACGTGGTTTTTTTCTTCAAGTTTTATTTTAAGTTTTTGACAATTTGTCAGACAAGTCAGAAATATACCTGTGAATTTTTCATCATGTTTGCTTTGTAACCAGGCATGTATATACATTTGCAAATAAAAATCGCAATGAAAACTGATATATGTCTAGAGGTCCAATACGTCACCATCAGTTTGTCATAATCTTTTCTTTCTTTTCATAAATATCATTAAAACTTTTTTTTCTTTCAAATACGAATTTTGAAGTTCATGAATGGTCTAATTTTCATGACAAAAATCCTAATGCGGGAACGTAATTGCAAAACGGAGATGATTACGACACTGAGACAATGTGGCAAATGAAAATCCCCATTGAAATTTCTTTTTATAAATTGAAAAGGGTCATATGCGAGTTATTGTCTTGAAATCCTAAAATTGTACATAGGAGTATGAATCTTAATTTCTCAGTAATAATGATAGCAATGAATAAAATCGCATAAAACAAATGATTGATTTGAAAATCGTTTGAAAACTTTACGTAGTTTCATAATCATACACCCAGAGATGATTTTTTTTAAAATACACATGTATGGACAAGTGAAGACAACGAACAGTGATCATTCTCATACATTCTATAAAGAATACATAATGAAGAGAAGGACAAACACGGACCCCTGGACACACCAGAGGTGGGATCAGGTGCCTAGGAGGAGTAAGCATCCCCTGCTCCCCGGTCACACCGTGAGCCCTATATCTTGATCAGGTAAACGGAGTAACCCGTAGTCAAAAACGTCCTTGTGTATATAATGAAATAAAACGATAGTCTACCAAGCATGCTGTCCATTGTGTAGGCACATCGGTCTAATTTTTTGTATTATTAAAGATATCTAAGAAATAAATTTCAATTTTGAAAATACAACACGTTACGCAAGCATGCTTCATGAAGTTCATGCCCTCGTGTATTTTCAAATTTTCATATTCACGTTCTACTTTCATTTCTTTTCGGGATTCCCAGCCGTTAAAATAGAAAAGATATTCTAGCATTGGAAATGTTAGTATCCATTTTTTGGCAACAACTATATATGCGAAACATCGAACGGGATAATTTTAAAATATGTACATGCAACAATGCAATATACACACATTATATCATTCTTGTCCATAAATGTATTGTACTGGATAATAGCCCAATTGGCTGGAACATGGTCTATAAGGATTTGAAAATAGAAAGAGCGCCATACGGGTTAACTCTTAGTCAAATAAAATAAATGCATCTTGATTATAAAATTTACATTTCCAATATTTTTGCTTTCGATGTATAAATTTATTAATTGAAATTATAGCCATTTCCTCATGAATGTGAACGGCGTGTGTACGAGTCTTGATAAATATAGTACGACCATTTAAACGGCTGTGAATTCTCGGACAGAAATGAAAACAGAATGTAAATGGGCTATAAAAATAAATTTTTGTTTTGAAAATACGTTAAGAAATGAACAGCGACGCTTCACGCCGGAATACTTTTCATGAAGCACTGACGCGCTTCGTGAGGTTTGTAGGCGTAAAGCGTCGCATTTCATACCCTCATGTATATTTCAAAAATGAAATTTATTTCTTAAGTAACACTACGCGTGATTGCCATATTCATGACGCGTGATTGTCATATTCATGACGCGTGATTGTCGTATTCATGACGCGTGATTGTCATATTCATGACGCGTGATTGCCATATTCATGACGCGTGATTGTCATATTCATGACGCGTGATTGTCGTATTCATGACGCGTGATTGTCATATTCATGACGCGTGATTGCCATATTCATGACGCGTGATTGTCATATTCATGACGTGATTTGATATATATCTTAGGGATCCGGATTATAATACCCGGTAGGTCCTCAGTGCCATTTGCTTGTAATAAGAAGCGACTAAATGCGGTGGTACTTCGGATAAGACCCCAAATACCGAGGCCCCGTGTCACAACAGGTGTGGTACTACTGGTATGTACGTTCAAGATCACTCCCTGCTCGAAAGCACCGAGCATAGACCTAAATTTTGAAGCCCTCACCGGCAATGGTGATGTCTCCATATGATCGAAAAATTCTCGAGAGGGACTTTAAACATACAACCAACCAACCAAACTCTTTGTTATCTACTAAGTTGTTTTAATCTACACTACAACATGACTTTCATAAATTGAGCGAGATGTAATGTGATGGCAAAGCGAGGTAAATCTCTTGTTCATGACGACCCACAGACGGGTTAATCTGGGTTTGTTTTATCACGTGCAATATGGAACTCACAATAATTCAGACTTAATTACGGTATTAGTTGTAAGGTATAATTAGGGTACTGTAATTATGAAAACCAGGAAACAAATTCCTCGTTTCTCGGGATAATTTCTGATCATGTGATTCGGACAGTGCGTGTATGCCAATATTACCAACATTATGACCGGACTACGATAGATCTCACCGTCTATAGTGTGCTGGTAACACATAAAACACGCTCTATTCTTCTCATCCTTCCACATTACCAAATCTCTCTCCAAAACAAACAACGGAGTGCCAGGCTGTTTTTACCATTATGAAAACAAAGTACTTCTGGGAGCACAAGCGCGTGCTAATTAATGCACAAACCCCAAAACAAAACATATTTTGTACATTGGGTGGAACAAAGTAAATCATAGGCTTTTTGGAGCGAAGTCATTTGGACGAGCGAGCTCCATCAGTGATCGTCTTCACTAAGTACTTTGTACTATTATTTCACCCTTTGTTAGTACTAAGACATGTACCATTAATCGGAAAATCTCGCCTACGTTGCACATACAATGCGAAAACTGTCGCCATGTAGAATTTGGACAAAGTGAATGGTATATAGTAAAATTAAGGAGGAATACTACCGAGAAATGTGATATGGATGAAAAGTGGAGGATATGTACAACAATATTTTGAACTTAAAAACTTTTAAATTATTTAGTCAAAAAATCCAGTTCTAGTAGACAGCAATTTGAAAATAAAATAAAACCCCTGCTGGACCCAAACCTGCGATCTACAGATCAGCAGTCGACGTGCTAACCTACTGAGCTACTCAGCTAGACGATGATATTTGAAACGAATATACAAATATTGTTGGTATTAATATTTTCATTCATGTTTTAATTGATAGATCATTCTTGTATTAAAAGAACAATGTAGAGTACCCCCTTAAAATTTTCAGGAATTCGAAATGCTAGACTATTTGTAACAAAAATCTTACTTAGCTACATGTATCTGGAATTATCCTGGTAGATAAGCGAATTTTAAAATTTAAAAAGCAGATTCTTCTATATGCATCGTATATAATTTTTTTTATCTTAACAGAACCGTGTTGAATACAACTTTAAAATTTCGATTATTATCATCATCACCCCCCCCCCCCCCCCCACACACACACACACACACACACACAGACAGACAAACTGAAAAATCAGTGACTGTTTTAAAAGCACAATTTCATTGAAAGGACAAAACATGTACGAAGTCTTTTTATCTGCAGTTCTATGAGCTGCCTGACTCCCTTAGGAGTGTTTAGTTAGTCTGAACAACAAATACCAATTATAACACACTGAAAATGTGGACCTCCTATTTAGGACAGATTGGGTGGAAATCTTTCCCAATTTTCGTGGAATTTGGTAATTTTTTGCGACAATTTGTCAAAACTTTACACTCATTACAAATTTTGCGGGACACTACACGAGTTATTAAAGAAACTAATTGCAAAGAGTATGCGTGTCTTAGTTTGATGACCTGCTGTGTAGTTTTTCTCAACCAGTTTTGTCCTCAGCTAAACCCATTCAATGGCTGAGATCGAATTTCGATCGCCACCAATGGTAACGATTACGGGAGTCTGTACTTGTGATCTCCCACTACTAGCGTTCCGTAAGATCGAATATGTCCAACAAGTATTGGAATTCTGATTGCATCCGAAAGTAATACATTTTCAAAATTACAAGAGGAACATCTGTATCAATTTCGGTCACCTAGTTGCCATGCAGTCCGCGGTGCCTCTGTGTGTTACGTCACAGTAAGACTGTCTTCAATTCATTGGCGGATCCAGGATTTCCGAATAGGGGAGCCCACATGTGAAAGTCAAGTACTCGCCAAAATACTCGGCCATTTTGGGTGCCAGATCTGGAGTGTTCATTTATATATGCCAGTAATGTCTTGTGGGGCGAACAAAGGGGGCTCTGGCTCCTGGGCATCCCTTATAAATCCGCCACTGAATTTACTACGAGAGCTCCTAAAAGCACTAACACTTATTCTGGACCACTAGAGAAACACGTACAATGCTGGCTGACCCTCCATGAAGAATGATCAGATTAATAGAATCTTTCATTAGTACGAGTGTAGAAATGGGGAATTCCTCCGAGGGAATACGATTCGCAGTCTAGAAAAAAGCTTTGTTCTCATTCTCTCTGTCTAATTAGTTTTTGCATTTGAATTCAAATGTCGAGGGTTTTGACAATTTTGAATTTTCTCAAGAGTCCCTGAATTAATACAATCTGTGGATAAAATGTGAGAAAAATAATCCCTCATTAAATCTACTTAAGTTTGTGTGGAATAAGGGAATTTACACCGAGGGGACACGCTCACTGTCTAGGACTGCGATCGAATTCCCCATTCCCACACCCGTACTATTGAAGAATGACAATAATCTCACACGTTTGTAACTCTCTCTTACACTGGTTTTTGTGAGAAACTATTGACTCAGCCAATCAAAAGCAAAGGCGCCATATTTGTCCAGGATCTCTTAATTTCATGTAGTAGCACTCTGCACCGGCGAGACTGGAGATAAAAATAATTTTCATGTCTACCTGTCAGTATGTCAATCGTAACTACTCGGTTATCTCCGTAACCGCGGTTACAGAAAAGGACTATGTGATCCGATTGTCAGTACGTATACTCCCACTTAATCGCTTATACCCGGCTTCGCTTTGTGCATTTTCTTTCATGCTTTGGGGTATTGATTCTGAACGGCTACATTTAACAGATCACAGTCAACTTTCGGTATGGTTGATCAATTTGAACAATATAGAAATAACCCTTTGCATATACATAAAAATTAATTTCCCACAATTTAAGTGTAATACTAAAGCTATACTTCGGAAATGTTAACTTTGTTTTGCCAAATTAAAGCAGACCATCTTCCACCACCTCTTTCTAACAGTCCAGTTAGTTTTTACATTAAACTTCAAATAAGAATTTTCATATTTTTCAATTTTCTCAGAGTCCTTGACTTAATGCACTAAACTGCATAGATAAAACGTGAGAAAAATAAGCCTTCATGGTTACTTTTTGTGGAATAAGGAAATTCCACCCCTAGAACAAGATTCGCCGACTAGGACTCGGTAAAGCCTCGTCCTTATATAATGGTTCAGGATCGAACTCTCACGAGAATTTGGTTTATTTCACGTCTCTTGTTTCCCACTCCGAGATTTCATTATGTTTTTTGACACTAGATACACATGTAGCTGTTAGTCTTCCCAGCGACAACCAGTCTGGTTCTTATAATATTTTGTTGCGTTTTCGCTTTGACATGTTGATGTATGAAATTCTAAATCTCTCAAAAGCTTAAATAGTTTTATCGACAAAAAAGTTTTCAAAACACGCTTAAGTGAAAGAAAAAAAACAAGCAGCGTTTGACATGACTACACATTATTTCTGAGTTAATGGGTTTTTAATTGAAGAGCACTTTAGCATGGTAGTGGTATAATATTATTTTTGCAATATCGAAGAGAGAGAAAAAAACCAAAATGCAAAATAATTGCACCGACGCATTGATAGTATCCATTCATCTGTGCTTAAACCGCTCTCTCTTTGTTTATCATGATTGCAGGTTCTTGCTTTAGGAATTGATGAAATCCAACCTTCTCCCAATTGCAGCAAACAGATGATATTGACACAAACATAGCGATGTAAATGATTTTCACCTGAGGAATACTTAAAGTTGAAATCGCCACTTCACCCAATAGTTGTTTTTATCTGTGATTCTGTTTTATTGTATGCATCGTCAGAATGGATTATTTACTACATTCAGTGAAGTTAAAAATTATTCTTATTTGTTAACGTTGATATTCATAATTTAATTCAGATGAAGCAGTAACGATTATATATATTCTCATTAGTTAATTTCTTTTTATAACATCATAACTGAATGTAGTTCGCTATTGCGCCAATATAGGTGAAGAGTTATCTGTCTTCCTACTGTGCAACGAAAATTTTGGAAAAATCGTATTTTACCAAGACGTATGATACATACTGATAGTGATACAGGTATGCTTCTGTTGATGAAATTTGTAATTGTATGTTGATTTTTATGCTAAGCTTGAGTAAGGGCAAGTAAAAGTAATTTTGTATTTTGTGGATAATAATTGCAAGAATTTGGCATAAAATTTTCGGTATAGATAAATTCTCGGTATAGAAAGAATTTATGCACAAATTACATGTATGTGGAATCACTAAAAGATTGATCTTTTTAAAGTAAATAATAAATTTACAAAAGATTACCATCAGCAAGTTAAAATCATTAAAACGCCCACAAGACAGTGTTTGCACAAAAAGGATGTACCAAAATTATGAATTTCGCAACCCCAGAGTTTTGACTATAAAATTCAATGTATATTCTGAAAACACTTAAAACTGTCAACCCGTCTTCCACCCTTGCCCCGGGGTCCGGGTTTGACCACACCTGCATCTAGACTACATGAGTATGCCATTAATTACCAGTATGTATCCTTATATTCCCATCAACATGAAATTGTAGAACTTTAAGCTTGAGCAAACGTGAAACTTCATTTTATGTACTATGAGGATCCTGTCATGCAAGGTTCGTTCTATCTAGTCTGACACATTCTTTGGTTACATTCACTATTTCCAAAATCCCTCTGAAGAAAACATAAGAACAAACTTGAAATTGATTTCTTTTTATTCCAGGATATATATATATATATATATATATATATATATATATATATATATATATATACATTGTATATATAAAAGTGTCGTGGCTTTTTCAGTGCTTTTATAAATTTCCTTACTGTCCTTGTATCTTCTCAGATCCGAGAAGTTGGTTAAAAATTGTTAGATGATTCAGGGGAACAAGACGAAAATACGAAACTTAAACGACACCAACAGGGAAGATGACGTACACATGATCAGAAAAGCTGTGGCGCAAAAATATCTCACTCCATATCGCCACTGTCATATTTAACATGTTCAGATTATATATTCTGAGTATAAAACGTTTGGTAATTCACACTGGTCACACATATTACCCGTGTCCACGAGTGGTGTGTACGGTTCTATCCAAGGGCATTTAGACAACGTAAAGGTCATTCGGAGAAAAGTGCGTAATTTTTGTTGAAGCTGCATCTCCTTCCAAATCTAATAGTTTCGTAATGACCTGACGTTCACCCAAGGTATCAAAGGTCAAGGTCATAGAATTTCTCTTCTGAACCGTTGTTTAAAATAGCCCAATTGATTGATTGTATAATGTCTAACGCCCCTCTTGGGATATGGAGAAATCACCATTGCCGGCGAAGGGCTGCAAAATTTAGGCCTATGCTCGGCGCTTGCGGCCTTTGAGCAGGGAAGGATCTTCATCGTGCCATACCTGCTGTGACATGGGACCTCGGTTTTTGCGGTCTCATCCGAAGGACTGATGCCCCATTTAAGAGTTTAGCATCTTTGCTGGCCAAGTGTCTCCCAGAGCGAATTGGACACTTCCTTAGCAAGGATGGGATATTAGTTTCGTTACCACAGCACTTTTTTAAATGTTATTTCAGTACTAGTAACGCTAAAATGATCTAAGCATTCAGCTAACAGAATTTCAAGATCCTAAATCAGAGGGATTTACATTCATCTCAAACAGAGAAGATTATATAGTTCATGGACAGGTATCACGTGACTGTGGATACTGAGGTTATGTGTTCTTGTGACCAGGTGACAACGACATTTTACTCTGATTCATCTTGCCGCTGCGTATACATTTATACTCAGACAAACCGATATAACTTTATGAAACACGCCCGTCATCAACATTTTTCACAGGACTTCTAAGGCCTACTGAACACTCGCCACCTGTTTAGAAATGCAGCCTAACATAATTGATATTTTCCGAGATCAAACATAAAACAGTTTCGTTTATTAGGTCACTTCACCATATCAAGTACGCTTATTATCAGTTCTCAAATCTTTCATTACTTATCATCATGGGAAATTGTAATTATATCCCAGAACATTCTGATCATGGCGTTTTATTGTACATCCGGGCCTTAGTTGTACAGGTCACGTGGGAGGATCGCTAAAATGAATAAACCAGGGTCACCAGACAGATGAAAAATTGAAAAACAATCAATACAACACGCTAGCAATAATTTCTTAAATTATTTTTAATTCGTGGGTTAAATTTAAAAAAACAACAACAAACCAAACATTTATGACGTAACCGTAGAGCGGGATGGGGGTGGGGTCATTTGTATTTTTAGTGGGGGTGGGGTCATTTGTATTTTTAGTGGTATTACAACTATAATGAGACCCCACCACCTTTTCATATATTTTGGATCTACTTCCTACAAGGGAGAGGTTTTGTTCGGACCTGTCTGTGTGTATGTGTATGTTTGTTGTAAAACATCACATAAAAACTAACTTTGGGATGTGTGAAAGACCTCATCAAATTTTCACAAGAGGCGGGGATGGATGACTGACAAAAGTTGTCTAATTGTTTGGGGGCATCAGTTGCAGACACAGATATTTATTGGTCCGTGTCGAAGGTTTGCTGTCTGTGAACGTTGTTGGGTACCCAACTGATCTTTCAATTAACAACACTAGAGGGTTATTCGGAAGGGGAAAAGGGGAGGGGCGGGAAAGGCAGACCCCACCTCCACTCCATTAATACACTTATTAAATACATTTTATTTCAAATAGATTTCCATATACCTAATGAGAATGAAAAGGATATGTAGTATATGTTATTGTCATTTGATATATATAATAAACAGTCTCCTCTTAGGGTTGATAAAGTAGCATCAACGATAGTAGATTGTGATAGATTCGACTCATTGTTATTACAAAAGGACAGGTGTAAATCTTAAAAGATATCGATCAGAAAGGGGATTCGGGGTTTATAAAGGGGCGGTCGTGTATTTAGTTTAATTAGTCTTTTTGGATGTTTGTGGTCTCTGAGATCTATTGCGTTTTAAGTCGTGCATAAAAAGTGCATGGTCGGCATCAGTGCTCGAGACAACCTCATCTGCAAAAACACGAACAAGATTTAGATGAAGCGACAGCCTCGAATTATGTAATGGAGCAAATGTTTCCACGCATTTTCGGTGCTTGAGTAAACCCTCTTCATGTTAAAACTTTACTAGATGTTTCCTGAAAGTGTTAGATCATATTATGAGCTGTGTATTGGGGTGAGGTGTGTCCCTGGGGTCACAAGGTGCCCAGACTGGTTGCGTGTTAGATTGGTCGGTGTACATTTGTGTACTGGTACAATGTAGTACCACAAATTATTATATACTTTCAATTTCATCTCTTCTTTTTTCTTTAAAAGTTTGCATCTCGCAAGCTCGGTCCATCTACGCGCCAAAAAACTCGGTCGTCATATTTTCCCATACAAAGTCTATAACCTATAAATACAGTGTATTATAACGCTTGAATACAATCGTGGACACTTTCTTCTGTAAACTGGTTCGCTTCGAGTAATTTTCACGATCCAGCCTTTTTCTAGCCTGTGACAGACATTCAAGGACTGGTCCTCGACTATGAAGGTCTCGCGATATATTCTCGCCCGCGAATAAAAGGTGGTTTACAGTAATTATCGGATTTTTTTTTTTTATTTTTTTTTTTGCTATTTGGTTGTGTTACGCGAGGGTCAGACATTATGGTTCAGTTGACCCATTGAAAAGAATATTTTGTACATTCTTGTTTGATTGTTAGACAAGATATCAGATTAAATATATATGTTCAAAAGTGCAGTCATATTATTTTCGCGAACGGAAAGGTATTAAGAAATAATGACACAATAGCAAAATAGGTATATGTATATGCACGAATTACAACACATGCAGAAATGTACATTTAAAAAAAAAAACCTGCACGTGTAAAATGTACTCATTAACTGAAGATTGTCACACTCGATTCAAAATATTTAAGAACTGTAAAATCAAATTAAAAAATGATTATAAATTTGAAAATTATGAAATTTTGAAACAATTCAATACTAAGAATTAAATTTTACTTATAAATACACACACACAAAAAAAGAGATGTTGAATTGTCACTATATACACTACGCTACTGTGCATTCTAGATTTGATATATCGCTGTGTGTGCCACACTCCGTCAAAAGAAGCATTCATTATGTTAAAATATACACATCGTTCGGGAATACACTGTGTTTCAGAAGGTTGTTAAGTTCAATAATGGCAGCTCTGACCTTCATACACGACCTTGACCTATATCAGTCACTTCCTATAAAATCGAATTTTCAGTTGATTCAGTACACACTGCGAGCGAAGTATCGATCTTACGTCGTATATAACGGGTATTTATTGCGGGTAGGAAAAATCCGCTAGTATGATTTCCTACCTTTTAGGGATCTTATCGCAAACATTTCCACCCTTTAGAAATTATCCATTAAATTATGACCAAGGGTAAAATTGCGGAAAAAGAGACACTTTGCAAACTATATTCTGCCTAATTTTTTTTATATTGGAGCATTAAAATTCGTGAAGTGAGATTGGATTTTCATACACTAAAAAATGTTCACTAAATCAAACAATAATTTAAGTTTTTAAGAGATAGATACAGGTAAGTAATACTTAAATACTGTATTAGCTGTTACTGAACCAGTTAACTAAGTCCAAAATACTACTTGAACTATAGAGCACCCACTAGTGCTACTACAATTCAAATGTTCGACAAACACTAAGCGATTAGCTGTAAATAATGTTTATTTCGCTTTTGAAATCTTAACAGTGCCACAATCTGCCCGACTGTGATTGAGACGTACTGTAACACTAATTCCCAGTGACACCCCGTTCCCAGACTTTTGTTTAACGTGCAGAGATCTTCGGCTGTGTAGATTTCACTTGTCAATATCAATTCTATTTCCTTTGCCTCTTGAAGCTTTCAAGTCAACAAGAACTGTCGATGTCAAACTGTTACTTGAAAAAACAGTTCCACCAGAAAAATTTTGCTAATTCCAGGAGCATTATTATCGAGATGGAGAATGTCGTCTTAGACAGAACTGAGGCTAAAACAACGAGTGTGGAATGTTTTTGTTGATTTTGTCAGACCCATGTGGGATTTTCTCACAGTGCCTGAGATACCGAGATATTACGAGTAGCAAACCGATTGTCGACAGCAGATTCGGAACTAGCGGCAGTACACACGTTTAGTTAATGACCTCTACTGCGGTCCTTCAACTTATTGTTATATCTTCATGCGTATCGAATCACAGTAACTCTTGATAATTTATCGACCATTGAAATTTCGAGGAAAATTTTTACGATAACATTACAATTTGTTGAGGATAACATTAGAAATTATCACCCTTAGTCAACTGAGGCGCAGAATTGGATATTGGTTCTCAAAAGATGACAGTTTTCCTCAACAACATACGGTGTAATACGCATATATTTAATTATTTCTAATACTGAACTATGGTAATTTGCTGTAGTTTCAATACGAGGTCCCTCATATGTCTATCATGTACATAGTCTTTATTCCGCTTTTTGTGTTGGGTTCACTTGTCAATGTAAAACTTGTACGGTACCAATTTTGATGCACCAGATGCGCATTTCGACAAATAATATCTCTTCAGTGATGCTCAAACCGAAATATTGAAAATCCGAAATAACAATAAACTTGTAAGGAGTCAAATTCGTCTAAGAATCAGAGCTATGCATGAGGGTGATACTGTCACTGTCTTTCTGAAAGCGCATTTCAAAAACCTCATCTTGCTATAAACTAGGACGAACCTTCCGCTCATAGATTAAAATTTTTTGATAAAAATATTAAATGTTGTCAAGTAAAGGTTTTGGTTGCTAAATTACTCTGACGTGCGTGGGTTTTTGTTATGAACAACAAATTGCGTATTTTAAAAAGAAAGTTTCTCTGTCAAAACGAAGTAGAGTATTTTGGAATGAAGATATGATAAAGAGTGTTTAGTTTTACAAGCGACAACTTTTATTCGCAAATTTATTTTTGTTTGCTCCCATCGATTTTTTCTCTCAATCATACTGCTGGTGAATTTTTATGCATGACGCTCAGGACCATCTTTATTACGTCACGTCTACCGTGACATGGGACCTAAGTTTTTAAGGTTTCATACAAAAGACCCAAGACTCTCACTTTCCTGAGGTTTCACGGCGCCAAGGTACGAGCTGGACTCGAAGTCACAACCTTCCAGATATGTTGCAGTCAGTAATATCGGCGACTAGGACAGTATTTCAGTCGCGTATATTAACAACAAAATTAGTGGCTCTTTGTAAACACTGACCATTATTGAATTGATTGAGGAATACCTGGTTTACCTCTGAAGTGATATTGAGCTAATTATTAGCTCAAATGAGCTTTTCTAATTGAAACTTATCCGCTGTCTGTCGTCGTAGGCGCTGGCGTGATGATTAGAAATAAAAAGTTTTTCGAAATTTCAGAACCGCTGAGCCATTCTCAACCAAACTTGGCACAGAGTATTGTTGGATGAAGGGGATTCAAGTTTATCCAAATGAAGGATCGTCCCCTTTTATAAAAGGAAATACATGTAATTGAGAAAAGGTACAAATAGGGTGGGGTCATTTAAAAATGAACCACATTGCCAGAGAAGATGAAACTTGTGTGAAAGCACCATGATTAATGAAGATTCGTGTTTGTCCAATCATGCCCCCAAGGAAAATTGTAGCTGCAATGGTGGAGTAAAGTTTTACATGGGGATATAGGGGAAATCTTTAAACTCTTTTCCAGAAAAACAGTGCACAAATTAGTCATTTAAATACCTGTATGCAAGCATCTTCAGGTAGTGTATATTCAAGTTTGTTCAAATCATGCCCCCTGAGTCTAGGGTGGGGCCACAATATGAGACCAAAGTATGCATAGGAAAACTTTAAAGATCATTTCCTCGATAAAAACAGGGTCATTGGTGACCCCAGAGGTTAGGGTTGGATTTCAATAGAGGATCAAAATTTTACATATGAATATAGAAGTAAAACGTCTTTAAACAGCCAGACTACGATTTGTCATGTTGATTGGTAAGCATCCGCAGGTACCAATTGGGGGGGGGGGGGGGGTCAAATATCTACATGGCAATACATACATATGTATTTTTTAAAAATCTTCTGAAGAACTGCAGGACTATCATTAGTCACTTTGATAAGCAAACATCCTCAAGTACAGCATGAGAATTCAAGTTTCTTCAAATTTTGATCTTGGGGTGGGATAAGATCCCAATAGGGGATTTAAGATTTACTATTACTACTTATTCTTATGAGCAGCAGGACTAGGATTAGTCATGTTAATTTGTAAAGCATCTTCAAGTAGTGCAGATGAAAGGCGAAAATAACGAAGTGATCAATCTCACAACTCTTTTAACCAATAAAAAAGAGAGTTGGACAAACACGGACCTCTGGATATACCAGAGGTGGGATCAGGTGCCCATGAAGAGCAAGCATCCCTCGTCGCCGCGAGCCATATATCTTAATCAGGTAAACGGAGAGATGCGTAGTCAAAATCAGTGTGCAAGTTTGTTCAAATCAATGTCTCAGGGTTAAGTTTTATCCAAAATACGGATTTAAAATTATATATAGGGAAAAAAGTTCGAATATCTTGAAGAACAACAGGGTGATAGATAGCATTCAATCATCCTCAACTAGCACATATTCAAATTTGTTTGAATCATGGTCCCGGGAGATAGGTTGTTTCACAATTGGAATCAAAAGTTTAGTACATGGGAATAAATATAAAAACAAATCTCAAGAACCCTGTCCATGATTAGCCTTATTAATATGCAATATCCAATTTAGTGTAGACTATTTGATCAAATCATGGCCCATGATGCTGGGGTGGGACTATCATAAGGATTCAAATATTTGCAGGAGAATATACATGTATATACATAGGAAATCATACCCCAAAAAATCTCAAGAGTTACAGGGACACCCTAAATCATGTTGATATGCAAAAATTTCCAATATGTGTGGATTCATTTTTATGGACTTTGGACTAGGGTGGAACTATAATCGGGATCGAGGTTTACATAATACAAAACAAATCTTTAGAACGGAGGGTCGAGTTGGTTATATCGATGCATCCACACGTTGTTTGTCATGACCCCCTGAGATCATATATAGACGTGTATGGAGCACGGGCTAGCCATACTTTTGAAAGTAAAAAATTACCAAGTTTTGAATGGATATTTATAGTCTTTTCCCCTTTTTTTGAATTTTTATAAACTTTCGGAAGATTTTTATTTAAACAGTATTTCATAATGAATAACATTATAAGGATTAGGCGGTATGCAACGCCTATATAAGCCTTCTCCTTGAAGGTACAAGGTAAAGTCCACATAATTCAAAATTATTACTTTCGGAAGTTCAAAGGGGCATGGACACGATTTGAGCTGAAAATTTTCAAATTTCATTTTTATGTTTAGAATGCTTACCTAAGGTACTTCTAATGGTCAGCAAAAATTTGAATGTCAGTTGTGCGAGGTATATGGGAGATACATAGCTCACAATTCTTTGTTATGTAAACAAGGCTCGTGCCATGTTTTGGATTATATACGTTAAATATAAAATATACTAGTAAAAGTTTCGTTTAAAGCAGATTTTTTCAATTTACAAGTTAATACTGAACAAATTAAATAGTTTCTAGTGTTTGGCACATCTCATTTTGTTTTGAACATGCTATTTTCTATTAAGTAATATGTATGTAAACAAAAAACGTTGCACGAACCTTGTTTACATAACAAAGAATTGCGAGTGCTGTATCTAACTTGTAACTCAACAATTGATATTTAAATTTTGGTTGACCATTAGAAATACTTTAGTTAAGCATTGTAAACAATGAAAATGGAAAAATGAAAATTTTCAGTTCAAATCGTGTCCATGCTCCTTTAAATGAAAAGTGAAGACAACGAACAGTGATCGATCAATCTCATAACTCCTATAAGTCTCATAACTCCTATAAGCATTACAAAATAAAGAGTTGGGCAAACACGGACCCCTCTTTGGTTTTCAGAGTATGCGTCAGTATAGTACTTTATCCAAACATAAGGGAAATTAGTAACAATTCCCGGTAATAGAGCGATACCACAGTACTTATAACAAAACTATTATAGGCTGTCTAGGCATGCAATATGATTTTACAAATATTCAAAGATAAACTAAAGGAGCTCCATATGCTCAACATTGGAACATTACAAAGTATTAATCCGGAGTTTTGGTTTGGATGAAAGGCTACAAACGTACTTAGTACCTATTCACATCACATAAACCTGAAACAATTAGATAGAGATCGACAGTGATGATTGTCATGTTACCATCAGAGAGTTAATCTTGGAGAGCAGCTGCCCAAAGACAGTCACTCCTCATCGTTTGACTCATCGTAAGAAAATCTCGGCCAAACCAGAGTCATCTTGATGAACATGATTGAATTCAATAAAGCTGACATGCTCAGGCCAATCTAACGACACATCCAGGTAAATACACGCTCCTTCATATTTGAATTTAACTCAGACACACCTACTGGAAATCTCAGGAATGTGTCTGCTACAGTTAGATCAGAATTTTTTTTATACATATGTAGTGGCTTGTACCCGACCGTACAGCGAGACCTACATCGGAACTCTCGCGAGACAGACACATGTTGCCTTGCCATGGCATTCGTCTCTTACAAGTAGATACGACTGCATGCTCCTTGCAATCACAGTGTACATTAAATTACATATTTTCACCACCCCATACTTATATACTCTTAAAGCAATATTAGCTGTCATTTTGGTGTCGAAAAGTTTTGTTGTAAACTTTTAATTAACTATCTCAATGTCAGAAAAAATAAAGTTTATAAGCATTTGTTAGAAAATCTATTTCGAGTCTCTGAACCAAGTAAAAATTACATTATTGTCCTCCCGTGCAAAAAAAGTATTTCTGTATAATATTGTATATTCAAAAGAACTGAAATCTTTATTTTGATAAAATCTTAAACTTAATTTTGATTCTATTAATGATTATGGTTAAAGACATGCAAAACTGTCATAATAACACAATTTTACGACAAAATAAAATTTTCAGATCTTGAGTTAATACATGTATTACTTTAACTGCTTAGAACCAGACGTTCATTCATATTCAGAGCTAATATTGCTTTAACAGGCCCTGCTAACTCGGCTATTCTAGTCTTACATACTGATAACTAGTAAGTTGATTCTAAAGCACACAACCGAGACTGCAATATAAAATCATTTTAATCTCAAGAAAAACCAAGTCAACACACAAAACACGCTTGGAGTTTTTGTATAAAATTATATAAATATATCTACATAGTGTTAAAATATTCACAAGGCGATTTTCAGAAATGAAATGACATGGTCCGAGATTGATTTTATAACATATAATATAATTGGTGTTCATGGGTCACGCGATGAAAGTGGACGGAGAAAAAGGTGTAAAAGATGTGCATGTATAATATATAGTTTATCCGAGGGTAACTGGCAATGAGTTAAATGCACGTACATAATATATAATAACAAATGATACGAAGCTTTCCATTTTAAGTACACTTATAAGAAACATGACAGAATCAATAGGAATATTGACTCCAGCGATTTTATTAGGTTCGTTTCCAATAATCACCGATTCTCTCCAAATCTAGTCGCGGGTTCTCTTGATCCGCTCTCCGTGTCGGCACGTGCAAGGGGGGCTGAAGACAGGTGCGTTATCGCTCCGACACTGATCAAGCCGTTTTAGCTGCACACTGAAGAAATCAAGGGTCCAATCTTGTCTTTTGTATTACCATTCTGTCAAACCGTAATCCCGTGTATGTCGAACCCGAAATTCCCGCACCTGGTAATCCGATGTAACAATTGTTGTTCTCGTTATGTTAGACGGGATTCCGTTTCAAACATGTAATATGTCCATTCATGTCCGTTCCGAAATGTTGAGTGTATCTGCAAAGAGATGAGAGGATTGTGAGTGTTTAATCAGAGTAAGAGCCACGTGTCGTTGTGGGTTAGACCGGTGAATGCCAATATACCATATTCCTTCAAGGCATCATACATGTGATATCATTTTTCAATACTCACGAATACACATCTCGTGAAAGTTACGTATATACTTGTACATGTATCTTTTTACAAGAAATTACTACGAATTGTGTATTATACGTATAACACCATGTACAATATACGTTTGTTTAACAAATGTAATGATAGGCGTTTCCTCATAGTGATGCAATGCCAGTATGAATGCAGAGCTACTTGTTAGATACAGTATGTCTATTTTAACGGCAGGGAATTCCAAAAGAAATGAAAATAATAAGAAACTTTTCTTAAATAGATGCTTGTGTATTTGTGTTTTAAGGTCTTCAATATTTGATTACTATATCTTATTTTTTACGAAGATGTTAATCACAACATCTTTGATATCAATTTGAAGATTTTTACGAATGAAAATATTTCACCAAGAGATTAAAGAAAGCCACCAAACTAATTCCCCCCTAATACTATTGCTTTATCTATTTCACCTTGAACTCTATGGGAAAAAAGCATAATTTCTGCGAATATCTCAAAATCAAATTATAGAGAAATAGGCTAAGGCCACCAAAAAAGTAAGAAACTCGTGAACAATGTTCAAGTGGGAAAAATTCACAATACGTAATACATAGCGATTCGTTATAAACTATCTGTTATTTTGCTATGAAAATTTTATCAATTTTCATGATAAAAATAATGAAATGAAACTTGTTGATATGCCCATTCTTATGTTGACTACTTTTAGCTTAAGATATAAGAAACGGTATTTCCTTCGAACACGCTGACGGGAGAGACTGTGTGTAATTTTCATTAATAAAAGACGCGCGCCCAGCCTCCAGTTTTTTGGTTCCCGCAAATGACTTTCTCTGGCAGCTGTGCCGTTAATCACTCTTTCTTTCTCCGTCTTGACTTGAGACGAAGAGAATCCTTGCGGCTTTTATTGGCTTTGGGGAACATTTTCAAGTTTCGTCGCCTGTTATATCCATTTCTTTCATGTTATGGACATTTGAGAGTCAAAACTATTACTGTAGATTTGAAATACATTAATTGAGAATTTCCAGCACGGAATTTATGAAATATTCTTTGAATTGATCAAATAACGCACTGCTTTGTGTCAATTTGACATAGTTACATCTGATCGTGGGACCAGTAATATAAAGCTATTAACCAAAATTCTTTCTTCGTTAAGTCGAGCTTTTCGTAATGAAATGTACTCCACGTAATCACGGGAGATGAAAAAGAAAAAAAAATGTTTTCTACATGCTTGTGTCGAGCTTGAGTGGTATGTTTGTGCGCAAAAGAAAATTAGAATATTTTAACTCTTTTAAGTTGCATAATAAGATAACCGGTTATTATTCATGAAATAATTATATTTTCCTTGACATTTGATTATTTTTTTCCTATATATCTTGTAATCTCTCAAATTCATTTATTGATGAACAAAGATAAATGTTCATCTTTTTTTATTTGCATATTAACACACACATACACAAAAACTCACCAAAATATAGTACATGTGTACATAGATAGATAATGATAGATTTAGTGCTATCAACGATTTTGGTGTCGGTTATACGCAGAAGCGGTGCAATTTCTTTTTAGAGATTTTTATCGCAAGAAATGATTAATGGCCATCGAAGAATTTCACTCTTCAGTCCGCGGCAAATATCACACCGACCCTTTGTTCTCCTTACCGCCTGAAAATAAAGCCTACATATTCTCTTTATTGGTCATTGATAAAAAATCAGGATGATGAGTTTTCAATAGATTTATGATTGATTGACCCTTGGACCCCTGGTGAGATCTGGGGCGAAATTTGGACAGAGTGGATTCAGTGCTAATGCTCGCAGCAGGTAGTCCACATTTCCTCTAATTAAGACTATCTACCATTGACTTGTTAAATATCTGGGTGCCATATCCATCTGGTAAAAGGTTTATGGGGGAGTGTATTGTTTACTAGTACACTGTCTTAGAAAAAGCCAAATCACTGACCAGCGAATTCCCAGACCACTGTCCAGCATCGTGTCCGATTCCCTTTTAATATAATGAAATTTTGAATTTCCTTATTACTGTAATACAATGCACAGAGTATCTTTACACATACATACAAGTTGTGTGTGTGTTCGTGTTTCAAATATTATTTTCATAAATTCAAATGAAATAAGGAAAATTATGACAGTGACTTTTGTGTTAATGTGTACCATTTCACAAGTAACATATTTCTCGGTATGATTGAACTCATCATCTAAATTAGTATTTTTACTCATAGGGTACATCCAATGGCTTTATCAGTGTCGCAGAGATTGAAAATTCGTGATATTCTGTCGGACACTTTTAGTGCACGCTGATACCACTCAGCTGAAGCACAACTTTTCTATGCAGAGCTCTCATGATATCATACGTTATGATATCTTCTCTGACAAAATAGATACATTTAAACAATTACAGAGACTTTTAAATAAGTATTAATTCTCCTACGTCACATATGCACTGTAGAGATAATTCGTTGACGTACCTGTTCAGGGAAGACTGTATAAGAATTTACTGTGCTGGGCCGCTCATGGCGCCCTCCATTCTCCAATGTGAGAAAGCATATCCAAGCCTCTCCTCCTCCATATAAGAACACCCTCCCTGAGCCTCCAGGGACCCCACATCCTCGGTCTGTAGGACTTGACACAGGAAGTCTATATACCGTGTGGCTAGCTTCAGAGTTTGGATTTTACTCAGTTTGTCAGAGGGAAGGGTAGGGATAATTTTCCTCAACTGAGCAAACGCCTCATTGAGCGATTGGGTCCGTTGTCTCTCCCGTACATTTGCCATGGCTCTCTGTGTGAGCACGTCCGCGAAGGACTTAGAACCCTTCTGTTTGGCTCGCTTGGATTGAGTACCATCACTGGAGCATTCCGAGGTGGCCGGTGAACAAGCGTCCGAAAAACTATCACAAGATCGGTCAGAGCGTTTTCGTTTTTTACCCCTTCCTTTCGGGTAGTCGTAATTTTCCTGCGTATAGTCCTCCGAGTACTCCTGTTTGATAGTGGCCAGAAGAGCGCTCTGGGACTGCAACTCGTGGTACTCGACTCCACCGCTGACCTCAGTTTGCTGAGGAATCATGGTCGATAATTCCGTGAGCACCATCAGGGCTAAAGGGACATCTGTCGTATATAACACAAAACAAATGCTACGGATATGAGCCCAGAATTATGTCCTATTCTCCAACTTCTTTCAATTATTGCACGGGCATAGGAACATATTTTTCAAATACATATCGGGTGCATGAGGTTCGCATTAGCACACGACGTTCTATTCTCCAGTTATTATGACCTTGCAACATGTGCACTTATTGTATATAGAATCATAGACATGTTTACATTGCTTAAATAGCTCCGCCCATATCTACACGCCCCTCCAAGAGAGGAACACAATCACGACCTCCTCCCTGGACTGCCAATCAAATATCGCGCTGACGAGTTCTACAGTTGAAGTAAGCTCTAGATATTGAGTTACATGATTTGCGCCGGCGCATCTCTTGATGGCCTGACAACCGTGAAAACGAATTGGAAATTCATTTCGGATGCCTGTCAAAAGAACATGGCTTCCAGAAAATTGGTAAAAGATGAAGTTTTCGTAGTTTATGGTAGTAAACGACTTTAAAATGCCAGCGTGGTCAGTCAGCGACAGTTTCAGTAATCTATCGAGATTTGAACTTTCTGCAGCGACAATCGTACATAAGATAAGAGAATAAACATTTTATCTGGAAGTTTTTGAAAGTGTAATTGGGATGAAAAGTGAAAACAAGCAAGAAATGCGAAATATTTTTGGTTTAATCCAACTGGTAAGCAACAACTTTGGCCATCTTAGTTTCGCTACACTTAAAAACAAGCACACGACAGGTGCAGCCGTTTTACGACACTCCGGCTGTATTTTTGCACCTGTGTTTTGCGTAAAAAATAATCTGAAATTAAACACGGAAACTAGGAAAATTGAATATATAATGGTTAATTAAGATTCGTTGCACAGATGTTCAAACCCTTTTTACTTTTCAATCTCAAGCAAATTACGAAGATTTATTTTCAAGGAAAATACATTACTGTGAAAAAGTATATTTGGGTAATAAAATATACATGTATCATGTTTGAATACTAAATTTTTTTTGCTACATTGAGAGAAGGAACATTTAACGCAGGAAGAAATAAAACAAGCATAACTTTTTTTATTTTTGTCATTTCCTTTTCCGGTGCCTCCAGTCACCTTTTCTGTGTGAAGTTTACCATTCTCTCAGTGCCACATTTTTCTACACTCGAAGGTTAATGTTTGCTGTTGTTTTAGGCGCGTCTACTTGCCATCCCAGTGATAAATTTAATGTTAATTTTCATTATATAAGACTCAATCCTGTAAAACTGGGAGTGTACACTCTGTCAATTGATAACACTATACAGGAAAAAAAAAAATAAGAAAAAGCGGATGTTTACAAACCTTGCTTTTATAAATGTTTGTTTCAAAGCCCCTGCAATATTTGTTTCACACAATATCAGAAATCACTTCCGGTTTCTAAAGATAATCTTTTTAAACGCTACGAGCCACAAAACCCGTTAGAATTCATATAGTAGAGTTATGCTAAAACAGAATAGGTGTGAATTTTCATATTTACAATACATTTATACATGATTGCACACATAATGATGATACGTATTATGATATTTTATTAAATGGAACTTGAAAAAAATATATATATAGATGAAAAGCTGCAAATTTGCATTTCTCGTGAAAATCAAAGGAAACGGAGTCAAGAAATATCACAGATGTCCATCGACTGATTACTCGGACCCCCAATTCAACAATCCTCCCCAATCACAGATAGGATCAGAACAAGCAAGACCCCCGCACTATAACGAGACCCCATCTCTCATTTCAATAGCAAAGCGAAATCCAGACCTTGCAACATGGTGACATCCCGCCTATTAAAGCAGACATTTACTACAAGCTGAAAACATTGCTTCCGTTTCCAAGAGTCTTAGATTTCTTCTTCCCACGGTCGCTGAAGTGTATTTCCATAGAAAAATAACACCCATTCATAAAATGCGAAGATCTGCGCTAAAAAAAAATCTTCCCCTGGCGAAAAGTATATAGCTTATTACAAGGAACTATTTCTGAAGTATGCAACAGTCCGGGTTGTAATGGGGTTTTGGAGAGAACACTTCATATTTTCTTGTAATATTGAAATTTTCAAGATGTAATGAAATGTTTTGGTGTTCGGGTGATATATAGTGTGCAGGCATTTCAGATTCTGCTGTGGCGGCGAAAAAGTTGAAGGACTAGGTGTCAAAACGTCGGTAAAAATTAAACATTATAATGGCGCTTAAACTTTCCACGAAACGAGAAAGAGTATGAATTGCAGTGATATAATTCATTGTACGTGTATGCAAGTTACATGTAAATATGACTTTGAAATTAAAATCAAGTACACAGATGCATCTAGATACAAATATATGGAGTTTCTTTCAATATAATTTACATATATATACATGGTCGCCTTGAATGGAATATATTTTGCTTAGAAAAGCCTTTCCTCGTTGGCCCGAAGGTCAAAATTTTTATATTTTTGGTGGGGGGGGGGTTTCCCCCTCACCTTGTAAAGGGGTGTCTCGTCCTCAATACTGAATAATCAGCACTTCATTGCAAACAAAAAACCAAAAGAGGATCGCTTAATCAGCTCGTTCTAAATCTAAACTTATACCAAAGTTTTGTATTTTCTAAATGGCAATAGACTTTATAAAAGGAAGTCCTGCGTTATCGAGGTTTTTATTTGGATGCGTTAATTCTGCAAATGAAAATCATTGAAATGTACGAAATACTGTAAAATATGTTGTTAAATCGGTCCGTCTACCTATTAAAAGATGAGCATCGGCATAACAGTAATTTCTTCCTTTTCCCAGGAGAATCCGATTTTGTAACTCACAGAGGGTAACACATAAAAACAAACAGTATTTCTGACACATTTCGCGGATTCTTGGGGTGTCAAAAATGAATTAATAGGGATTTCTTCTTAATTTTTCCTCTCCCTGCGAACGTGTTTGTTTTGGGGAGGGGTGCATCAATTTTCAGCTGGCCAGTGTCCAGCGCTGGTCAGTTGGTTCATTATCTCCCTGCGTGTGTCAACTTTGTAGCGTCATTAGTTTCGTAACTTCACGCCTCATCTAAAACAGAAATGTTTATTTTAATGATTAGGTGTTACGGAAATATTTCTTGCCGGTACAAAAAAAAATATTTTTATCAACTTCCAATCTAGCTGATGACAGATGCATGTCTTTGGCAGGTTTAGTTAGAACATCGTTTTGTTTCTTTAAATAAAACAATGGTTATTTCCTTGATATGAATATTATAGGGTTGTTATTTTTCATGAATATAAGAAGAAAAGACGGATTTTATCATACATGTACATGTGACCTATACAGTTGGTCTAGATTATTATTATTTTTGTTTTTTTGTTTACCATTTTCGATCGACCCTAAAAAACTCTCCGTGACTCGGAAAGCTCAAGAAGTGTGTTTACACATGTACCTTCTCTGAATTTTTTTCTTCTTCTTAATACGAATGTTTTTATTGGGTGAGTTCGAGTGGGCGCTAATTGTGATGCACCCTATATTACGTGTACCTCATAATCCGGATATACATAGGATTTGGTCTTTGATAGTCTACATCTACGCAAAACTTCACAGTTTTTGCCTTCAAAAATGAATTTTACAAAATAGTTTTCAAACTATCTACCCGTGAGTATTAAACGTTATGGTGAATTGGAAAGGGGGAACATTTTATATTTCCCACTTTATGTGAGCCCGGATATTACTTATGTGCAATATTACAGTGCTTAGTTATGCATACCAATGCCACCGTGAACGTATCAGAGATTTCGTCATATAGGTATGAAATATTACTAATTAGTTCATTTACAACGCGTGATAAGAAAACGTGCATTATCTGGGTATCATAATTCGCACAGCAGCGCTGGTCATATCGGCTCATTTCGTTCATTATACATTAAGTATGAGGCATTCCGAGATTCCGCACGCGAGTTCTAGGTGTCAGGCGGCAAAAATGACACGGTCCGTGCTAAACACTGTACGTGTCAAACCTTCACTAATCTCTGGATTTTCCGGATTAATTAACTGGATCGGGTTCTGACTGCTTTCCTCCATGTGAGGGAGTGTTGTTTGTCTGTAGATTGCCTCGTTAGCAAGACAGGGGTCTTGTCAGCAGAAAGGTGACGTTATTATATCTGACTACTTAATGAATTCTTATGGAATTGATAAAAAAAATTTAATTATGACCTTGTTACGATGTACATGCTTTTAAAGTTTGTTTTTTCAATTTCCAAAGAAAATCACGTTTACGAATTTCCTTGATAATTTTCTCAAAAATAACATTTTACCAAACTGGCCTAGAGATCCTATAGTAGACAAGGGCCATTGTTTGGAAATCTAGATTCCTATATACCTAGTTCGTTATAGGGGAGTAGGGATTGGGGTGATGGAAATTAAGGCTAGGGGTCATTAAAGTGGAGATAAACTTCAGGCACCCCTCAACCCCCACCCCCGGTCCAATTTTGATGTGCATCAATCAAAAAAGGTTAACTTCAGACTTATAAATCGACATTCTGTACAATTAGTTGTGTGTAATGTATATTGCACCACAGAGTACCATTGTAAGTCAATACTGTTTAACTGAAGCAGAAATAGTGCGCACATCTCCCACTTTTATTGCATTAATTTCAATCGGTAATTTTCAACAAGTAAGGCGTTACTGGACTTCAAACAGTACGTAGTAGTGCGTCAAATTTGAAGCACGTGCGATAGTTGTTCAGTTTAATAAGTGTTCTTTCAGAGATCCAAGAGACTACCAGCTTTGTGCGATTTTTCCCGATTTGTTGCAAGATGGCCAATTAGAGAAGAAGTGTTAGCATACGCTGTGTTCACGCTCCTGTTTGATTTGTGTCAGACTCCGCATGTAGTGTGCATATAATGGACTCTTCGTCGTGTGTCCCTTTCACTCCAAAAAGTACTAAAAGATCAAGTTGCCAAAACCTCAGTCCGTATATTGAGTATTAAACAGTTACAGAGTGATACTGATATCGCCACGCGCGAGGCCATCATCATATTTTTTTTATATTTGTACACAGATATGTTCATGTAGAAAACAGTCTTTCAATGTACAGGTATGCTGGTTAACCTATAAAGTTTCAGTTTCATTAATTTCCAATGAATAGATAGAGGCACATGTATATATTTTGTGATAGGATTAAATAAATAATTTCAAAATTTAAAGGTCTAGTGGTACATGTATATATATATATATATATATATACAAAGCACTAAAATGACCAACAACACGAACAACCAGATTGTCAAATTTTTGGGACGACCCGTCCCTTCTTCAGGACAAACGAAAAGAATTGCATAATGTCTTGAAGTCAATTTTTATCACTTCGTACATTTTGGATCAGCTCTTTGGACGAATAAGGCATGTCCTAATTCGCTCCACTTTTAACATTGATTGGCAAGCCTAAAGACCAAAAAACATGTAGTCTGCGTTGTAAATACGTTTGTAGATTAGTGTAGTTGTAGTGCTAGATGTATTTATATGTAGTTTTTGTGATTATTCTCTGTTGATATTGGCCACATTATGTCATTCTTTTCGTTTGTCCTGAAGAAGGGACAGGTCGTCCCGAAAATTTGACAATCTGGTTGTTCGTGTCGTTGGTGATTTTAGTGCTTTGTATAATTTTTTGTATTTGACCTTGTTGTGGATCCGACACTTTGAGGTATCGGATGTTGTTGGAATTTTGAGTGTAGTGCTTTTATTTATATATATATATATATACAGTCTCATTCTCATTGTATTTTATATATACATTATATTACATACTGATTCGATACCCGGGTAATATAGATTCATGTTTTCTGCTGACGTCATCAAGAAATATCGTTACAATTATTTTAAGGCATCGAAAAGATGATGGTGGACCCGTTTATTCACTCAGAAAAGTGAGAAAAATTCATTTTTGATTTAAACTTTAGATGATAAAACGTACTGGAGATTATTTTATTAATTAAGTTGTTTTTTAGTGCAAACCCTTCATCGTCACCACTCATGATTTCCCTATAAAATTTCAATAACGCGTGTTTATTTTCGCGTGGCCTTAAGTACCGCCTTTGTGTATTTTGGTAGAAACTGACGGTTGGGTTGTAATAGTTCACGGAGTCAAATTCCTGGCGATGAATTCCACGATACCAAATAAAAGTAAACAGCGAAGTAAAGATCAAAGACGGACTGACCACCGCCGGGTACGCTCAGTTTGGCAAGAAGAGGGAACCGACCGCCATCGAAATTGAAGCCATCCCGTCCCGACCGCTTCAAAGAAATAGCAAGAATCCAAGAAAGACAGGTACTTGATTGATGAAATAACTACAGCCAGAACTGAACAAAGAGGGATAACTCTCACTTATACATGTAATGCACAAACTGCATGTGCATGCAACACTTTCTTGTGTTCACCGCTGACTAACTACACTAAGTACATTTAGCCAGGATTTAGATACTTTTTAGGATCAAAAGGGGGACTGCAGCCTTATCCCCAAATTTATATTGATACACGTATTTCCAACCATGAAGAATTTGTTATGGTAGGCGAATTTTGGTAGGCAAGTAAATTGGTTGAACTTGATACGTCAAAGTACTTAGTTATCTTCTTTCTACTGAAAATTTCTAATTATGTCACATGATCACTGTCATTACGAATAATCATGGG
Source organism: Ostrea edulis (assembly GCF_947568905.1). Classification (NCBI taxonomy): domain Eukaryota; kingdom Metazoa; phylum Mollusca; class Bivalvia; order Ostreida; family Ostreidae; genus Ostrea; species Ostrea edulis. The sequence continues at coordinate 11,402,092 of NC_079173.1, read as the reverse complement.
AAATACTTGCTTCGTATCAAAGGGAAACCAATCATGTCTCCGTAGGACTGTGACCAAAATAATCAACAAATAATTAAATTTGGGACAAAATCTCAAAGATCTCACAACGCATCAGATATTGTTAGTAAAATAAACAAATATAATATCAGTTTCAAACAGCCCCTGGTGAAAATGCTGAAATTTTAATGCATGATTTTCGAGATAGAGTACATTCTGCAGTGAATTAATCGCTTAAAACCTAACTTCAGAGAGCGGAAAAAAGTAAAAGCATTTCTTTTAAATACACATTTGAGTAAGCTGACAATGATACGAATGCGCGTTTCCTATGGTAAACTATATATTGTAGAAATCCTTTTATTAAAACAATCTGTATTATTATACATTATGTGGAGAATACACTAAGATACGGAAAGCAACATATAGAGAGATCAGAAATATAATGCACTTAGTACATGTATGATAGATTATATAAGAGTTGATAATCCATGTACATGTACTTAGTAAGTTAAGTTCTATAAGAGTTGATAATCTATGTAATTAGTAAGTTAAATTATATAAGAGTTGATAATCTATGTAATTAGTAAGTTAAATTATATAAGAGTTGATAATCTATGTAATTAGTAAGTTAAATTCTATAAGAGTTGATAATCTATGTAATTAGTAAGTTAAATTCTATAAGAGTTGATAATCTATGTAATTAGTAAGTTAAATTCTATAAGAGTTGATAATCTATGTCATTAGTAAGTTAAATTCTAGAAGAGTTGATAATCTATGTCATTAGTAAGCTAAATTCTATAAGAGTTGATAATCTATGTCATTAGTAAGTTAAATTCTATAAGAGTTGATAATCTATGTCATTAGTAAGTTAAATTCTATAAGAGTTGATAATCTATGTCATTAGTAAGTTAAATTCTATAAGAGTTGATAATCTATGTCATTAGTAAGTTAGATTCTATAAGAGTTGATAATCTATGTAATTAGTAAGTTAGATTCTATAAGAGTTGATAATCTATGTAATTAGTAAGTTAAATTCTATAAGAGTTGATAATCTATGTAATTAGTAAGTTAAAGTCTATAAGAGTTGATAATCTATGTAATTAGTAAGTTAAATTCTATAAGAGTTGATAATCTATGTAATTAGTAAGTTAAATCTGTAAGAGTTGATAATCTATGTAATTAGTAAGTTAAATCTATAAGAGTTGATAATCTATGTAATTAGTAAGTTAAATTCTATAAGAGTTGATAATCTATGTAATTAGTAAATTAAATTCTATAAGAGTTGATAATCTATGTAATTAGTAAGTTGAATTCTATAAGAGTTGATAATCTATGTAATTAGTAAGTTAGATTCTATAAGAGTTGATAATCTATGTAATTAGTAAGTTAGATTCTATAAGAAATGATAATCCAAAAAGAACAATACTGGGTCTGGTAAATGAGCAGAGAAAAAAGACACATCGAATGATTAATTGAACAAGATACATTTATTTGGCTGTAACACTTTAATTCTTTACATACTACAGGTCTTTTTCCTACACAGATACAGGAAATGTAATGTCTCTCCTACACAGATACAGGAAATGTAATGTCTTTCCTACACAGATACAGGAAATGTAATGTCTCTCCTACACAGATACAGGAAATGTAATGTCTTTCCTACACACACTACAGGAAATGTAATGTCTCTCCTACACAGATACAGGAAATGTAATGTCTTTCCTACACAGATACAGGAAATGTAATGTCTCTCCTACACAGACTACAGGAAATGTAATGTCTTTCCTACACAGATACAGGAAATGTAATGTCTTTCCTACACAGATACAGGAAATGTAATGTCTTTCCTACACCGATACAGGAAATGTAATGTCCTTCCTACACAGATACAGGAAATGTAATGTCCTTCCTACACAGATACAGAAAATGTAATGTCTTTCCTACACAGATACAGGAAATGTAATGTCTTTCCTACACAGATACAGAAAATGTAATGTCTTTCCTACACCGATACAGGAAATGTAATGTCTTTCCTACACAAATACAGAAAATGTAATGTCTTTCCTACACAGATACAGGAAATGTAATGTCTTTCCTACACAGATACAGGAAATGTAATGTCTTTCCTACACAGATACAGGAAATGTAATGTCTTTCCTACACAGATACAGGAAATGTAATGTCTTTCCTACACAGATATAGGAAATGTAATGTCTTTCCTACACAGATACAGGAAATGTAATGTCTTTCCTACACAGATACAGGAAATGTAATGTCTCTCCTACACAGATACAGGAAATGTAATGTCTCTCCTACACACACTACAGGAAATGTAATGTCTTTCCTACACAGACTACAGGAAATGTAATGTCTTTCCTACACAGATACAGGAAATGTAATGTCTCTCCTACACAGACTACAGGAAATGTAATGTCTTTCCTACACAGATACAGGAAATGTAATGTCTCTCCTACACACACTACAGGAAATGTAATGTCTTTCCTACACAGACTACAGGAAATGTAATGTCTTTCCTACACAGATACAGGAAATGTAATGTCTCTCCTACACAGACTACAGGAAATGTAATGTCTTTCCTACACAGATACAGGAAATGTAATGTCTTTCCTACACAGATACAGGAAATGTAATGTCTTTCCTACACAGATACAGGAAATGTAATGTCCTTCCTACACAGATACAGGAAATGTAATGTCTTTCCTACACAGATACAGGAAATGTAATGTTTTTCCTACACAGATACAGGAAATGTAATGTCTTTCCTACACAGATACAGGAAATGTAATGTCTCTCCTACACAGACTACAGGAAATGTAATGTCTTTCCTACACAGATACAGAAAATGTAATGTCTTTCCTACACAGATACAGAAAATGTAATGTCTTTCCTACACAGATACAGGAAATGTAATGTCTTTCCTACACAGATGCAGAAAATGTAATGTCTTTCCTACACAGATACAGAAAATGTAATGTCTTTCCTACACAGATACAGGAAATGTAATGTCTTTCCTACACAGATACAGGAAATGGAGTGGCTTTCCTACACAGATACAGGAAATGTAATGTCCTTCCTACACAGACTACAGGAAATGTAATGTCTTTCCTACACAGATACAGGAAATGGAGTGGCTTTCCTACACAAATACAGGAAATGTAATGTCTTTCCTACACAGATACAGGAAATGTAATGTCTTTCCTACACAGATACAGGAAATGGAGTGGCTTTCCTACACAGATACAGGAAATGTAATGTTTTTCCTACACAGACTACAGGAAATGTAATGTCTTTCCTACACAGACTACAGGAAATGTAATGTCTTTCCTACACAGATACAGGAAATGTAATGTCTTTCCTACACAGATACAGGAAATGTAATGTCTCTCCTACACAGATACAGGAAATGTAATGTCTCTCCTACACAGACTACAGGAAATGTAATGTCTCTCCTACATAGACTACAGGAAATGTAATGTCCTTCCTACACAGATACAGGAAATGTAATGTCTTTCCTACACAGATACAGGGAATGTAATGTCTTTCCTACATAGATACAGGAAATGTAATGTCTCTCCTACACAGACTACAGGAAATGTAATGTCTCTCCTACATAGACTACAGGAAATGTAATGTCCTTCCTACACAGATACAGGAAATAGAGTGGCTTTCCTACACAGATACAGGAAATGTAATGTCCTTCCTACACAGATACAGGAAATGTAATGTCTCTCCTACACAGATACAGGAAATGTAATGTATTTCCTACACAGATACAGGAAATGTAATGTCTTTCCTACACAGATACAGGAAATGTAATGTCTTTCCTACACAGATACAGGAAATGGAGTGGCTTTCCTACACAGATACAGGAAATGTAATGTCTTTCCTACACAGACTACAGGAAATGTAATGTCTTTCCTACACAGATACAGGAAATGTAATGTCTCTCCTACACAGACTACAGGAAATGTAATGTCTTTCCTGAGGTTTTATCAATTAAATCAAAATAAAAATCCTAAGAAAAAAATATCCATTCCGGAGAAACATTATCCACCATCTTCTATTAAGGTACACCAGGCCCTAAGACCGTAAACTGAGAATAAACTTAATTGCGTATGATAGAAATATATCTTTTAGGGGAATTTCATTCATTGACTAAAATAAAAAAATCTAGTAAACTATTGATATTGGAAAAAGTTTGTATTCCCTATAGATAGTCAATTATTCATAATTTTAAAAATGTTGTCAAGGGCAATAACTCCTACGGTGGTATCCCCCCCTACTGTGTATGATTTCCCTAATATCCACAATTAATATATACATATTTATAAACTAGCATTTTTTCTAAACTGTTGGCATTAAAAATTTGGCATTTTAACAAGTTTTTATCTATTTTTAATATTTCTGTTTTATGAAAATGTGTGATTATTTTAATGTTGTCCTATGCTTCTGTTTTTGTATGTATGACATCTTTAAAAAGCTGGCAACATGCATATTTTCTTTGGTTATTAATTAAATTACACTATACTGAGCAATTCGTACATTTTTTTTCCACTTTCAACCATTAATATTGACAAGTCAAATGAAGATGGATTACTTATATCTTAAGATTTATGTAGCACTGATGTTTAAAAATCTGCAGGTTTATAAAAAAAATTTCAAATGCAAACATATGCTGAAATTTTTATTTCTTTATGAAAATCATTTCAAAAGTTACCTGGAGTTGAAATTTCGACTTTTAAAGTATGTTCTCAGTTTATGGTAATTTTTTTCACACAGCATTTATTCACATAATGACAGCCAGGGTTTTAACATCATACCCTTAAAAAACCACCTGACTAGGGGGTACAGGGTATTTTATCTACCATTTACTCACACCCCCATTCTAATAAGCATTCATTCAAAGTTAGGAGAAGAGGAAGAAGGTTTATAAATAGGAGTGAAGTTACTCTGGCTTATCATATGTACAGGATAATGTTTATAATCTGATAGGTTGTCAAAACTAATAGGTATCAAATGCATATCAAATGTACTGTTATGACATTAATGATAACTTCAAGGACACAAATTCTAATGTATACAATTACATATATATTCTAGATGATCTAAAAACTCTTTTTATTTTTGAATTCTTTTTGAATTCTTAATCATTTTTACATGCTAACTGCCTTTGAACTTTCTACACGCTTGTATAAGTGGTAACAAAGTTATTCAACAAAGGCGGATTACCTCTACATTTGCAACAATATACGAAATATTTTAAATGACGATTAATCAAATGTATTATTTCAATTTCTGAGCTACCCAGCAAAAATGTTTTCTTTATCAACAACATTTACTGAAAAAAAATCCCTAAACCAGGACTGCACATTCCTGAAAAATAATACAACATTTTCATAGTCATACACAACACGCCCTATTGATTCCTTTTCTTTTGCACCAAACGAACATAAATCAGTGTCTATTTTTTTTTAAAACAAAAATAAATTTTTGACTAAAATTTTATGATTGATACGTATTGTAGCCATTGTAATTTTGTACCCTTTGTAATAGGAAAACATTTTTATCAATTGTATTCCACTCAGTTTATGCTCTTGAGGCCAGGGTGGAAAATGATTTAAGGAGATTCCCTTGAAAAAAATATTCCTGGGTTTAGCTGGAAGATTTTGCGACTATTTTAGCAACCAGATATTTATTAAAATAAAATCTAACCTCCATGATGATTATTATTGATTTATGGGCCGTACCCAGCTTTTTCCCATTTTGAAAACCCATCCTGGCCTAGAGGTTATAAACCCTTTGCCGTACTCATACTCAAACTTATCCATGTTTGTTTTGCAATTCTGATCGAGCTAGCTTCAAACCATGTTCGAAAAATTTTGAGCATGTATTCCATTTTAGTACAGTGTGAGAATGATTTTATAAAAGTTTTATAACCTTCACTATCTAATATAATTACGATTTGGACCACAGAGTTTGAGGTTGAGTATGAAAACGTGTTTTACACGCATGAATACAATCATAATTTGTCTCATAAATTGTCTCATTCACAATCTTAGATGAAACCTACGTCCTCTGACATATTAGAAAATTATATAGAAACGATTTATCAGAAATGTTTTATTAACCTTAAAGGGGTGAATATATATATATATATATATATATATATATATATATATATATATATATATATATATATATAATCCAAATAGAAAGAGTTCATCATATCATACAGTCAAAATAATTAAATTAAAAAGCAGGAAAATATGCAGTTCCAAAATATATTCAAATCACTAGTGCTTTCTGGATTTTCACATCCATCCTCAGGTGAATACAAGTATTGAATACAAAGTTGTTTATCTTAGAGACTGCATTTGTAGAATAAAATGAATATGTTTGAATGAAAAAATAACATGAATCTAATTGTGATTAGTTTATGTCAATGGTTCTGTTCAAGAAATAAAATTGCAATCAATCATTCTGTATGAATTATAAAGGAAAAACTAAATGGCATAATACTTTTTGTATGTCTCGTTATTTCAATTAAGAGAATCTTATCTAGATGTGAATATTAAAATACTCTTTAAAGTGATTTTGATTACTACTGTTTACAGGAGTTTGGCTTCAAATGATAAATGTAAAACATTATTTAACAACCATAATTACTGAATTTTATCAAAATCTTGAAAATCCACAATTAAAAATGTTCAGGATTTTATCAGTTTCTCACTTCTTTCTTGTTTGTTAAAAGTATTGGCAACATTAGCGAAGGGGGGTATCTGTCAGAAGTGGCTGACCTCCACAGTGTATCATAGACATCTGCCACCCAGATGTTGCATTCAGTCTGCACTGCTGTTTGTCTCCATCTCGACAACATAAATGTCCGACATCAGATGGTGGACTGTTAGTCCCCGAGGGTCTCTACAGCCCAGTAGCTAAGTACTTCGTTACTAGCTTGAAAATACGGATGTATATTTAATTGTCGTGATAAAATTTAGAAATTCATTTCAAAATTAAGGATTATCTACCTCATGCATAACTCTTATCCTTAGACGAATTTGACTCCACTTTTTTGGCACACTGTTTTCGCCTATAATAGCTCTAAAACTTCATTGTTATTTCGGATTTCATACATTTCGGTTGAGCATCACTGATGAGACATTATTTGTTGAAATGCGCATCTGGTGCATCAAAATTGGTAGCGTATAAGTTTTACATGGAGACCTCATTAAAGTTAAGAATGCCTTCTAAAAGATACACCACTTTCCTAACGTAGTTGGAGTTATATATTGATGCCACCTTGATTCCAATACAGGGAATGTCTTGGGACGACGAGCCCAACTAAGTTTGTCGAGAAGGTTTCCCAGCCATCAACACTCTGGCAGTTGCTGGTGCTGATGTTAGGTAAATTTACTAGTATACTGTATGCATTGCAAATAAAGATTTAAAACTAATATATCAACATTCACTCAATCGTTTCTCTTATTGCGTAGATTTCTTTTGAAATTGGCATTGCTTTCATCATAGACAATGAATACATGTTTATTGCACACTAGTTTCGATACCGTTTTTAGCACCATCATTACCACATATGGAGCGTCGTCAAGGTTAAAGGCTACATTGGCTGTTTCGTTTAATGTAACGAAATGGTCAATGATATATTTCAGTACTTAAATCTAGTTATACAAATAAATTCTCTACCGGCACATTTTAGAGGTTTTTAAAGACTAAATGACAATATTTTTACATCGACTTAAATCTGCATGTATCACGATTTGGGATAGGCATATGACATATAATTTTGTTAGGAATTGGACAGGGAATAATTTCTTGTAAAGTTTGTCAAGGTATCCCATGACCTCAAAGAGGTCTACGGGGTCAAAGGTCATATAAGTGCACATTTTTGCAATTTTTTCTCTCTGAAATATATATATTACGACCCCTCTCACTAGATTAAAGTCAAAAATAGGAAATTCTAAATGTATGAGCTGATGTGCCTTTGAAAATACTACAAAAACATCCCAATCAAATTAATCAATTTTATTGACAAATATTTTTGGTTGCTAAGTAACAACACTCATAGTACAATTTTGATCATAATTTGCCTTTCTGCATACATTCGACACAATTTAAACATAATTACATTGAATGATGATTAGTAAATGTCACATTATTTTACAAATATAATCTTTAAATAAATCTTAATCATTTAAAAAGGTTTTTAACAAAAAATATGATGAGAATTAAGGTCAAAGGTCATAAAATGGAAACTTTGTACTTTATATACATTGTACATATCCATCATTTTCTAATAATATGACGTTTTGCCATTATGTTCCACTAATTAGAATAAATATTGCAACATTAAAACAAAGATCTCTATTGTTAATCTAAAATAATTTAATTTGTTGCATTCAAATATATTTGGTTGCTAAGCAACAGCACCTTATCAAATGTTATCAAAAAGTACTACCCATTTTTTCCTCTCTAAGTTCAACGTATACGAATGTTCAAGTACTTAGTTTCAATCACTAGATTTAAATGTACTTGCATCATATTTAACAAAAATGTTCTTATATTCAACCTTTTAAACTTATTTCTAGACATCATTCTTGATACACTGTACTAGGTTGTTCCGATAGGGGCATGCATTGACCAATATCTGTCTATCGACTGGAACTTCACAGCAGACATGTATAAGATAATGCACAAAAATCTGGAGAAAAAAAAAAGAATTTCTTAATACTTAGCCCTAAATACTAATGTATCGTCAGAGCTTTTGAATGCTCAATTGGCTCTGTAAATGTTTTCTATAGTCAAGGCCCTTTGAAAATTAGTAGTATACATTTAATTACTTATGAAATTTTATCAGAGTTAATTGTAGTACACATCTAATAAATGTGTTAGACGCACAACAAGATTAATTTTGGTAAAGATAATCTTTTTATTATGCATTTTATTATTCGTTTTAAACTGGAAATCACTGTCACAATATCGGTACTTTAAAACTAGTAATACCTGTACAATTCCTCTTCAGTGAGAGGCTGCGAACTTCCTTGGGAAGCATAATGACAATCCTTCCCCCTAGATATGACCATCTCAGCATAATGGTTGGTGACAACACAGATGGAGAAAACCCAAATCTTCTGTCAAAAACAGCTTCATAAAATATGCAGTTATCTGAATAATCGGGTCCCATATCTGAAAGGAAATTGCAAATAAAATCAGTATTGGCCACCACACCTTATTTGTCAGCATTTAGAAAACTTGTCATACTTTATAATTAGAAAAAGAATAATGATTTTCCGTTTTTTGTCTCTTTTTGTATGTATGTGATACCTAGTAATGCAGTAAAAACAGTAAAATGGTACACGCATATCCATGTATCATGACGCCATGATTCCATTTGTGCATGTATTATCTGGATTTATTTGAATGTTAACCAAATGTATACAGATTTAACCCTACATTCAACCTCAAAGAGTCATACCAACTGAATGCCAGGCTATCGCTCCGAATGAAATGCCACAGTTCTTGGATCAGGTGTTCCTGTGTCCTTCTTATCAGCATCCTTCCAATGCATGTCTGGCTTTGCCAGTAGACTGTCACTAGCGGACGATACCTGGGAACTTCCCCCTAAATATTGGGATGTCAATACCCTTTTTAAAGATGAAAAGAAATTACAATTAAGAATTGTTGGTTTATGTTTTAAAGCAAAATATGTTTCATGGTAGCACGGGACAGTTTCGCACTTAAGTACAGCTCAAATTTATTTAAAGATAGAGATGCCCTGTATTTGAAGTGACATTTGGTAGGGGATTGCGTACATGTGTTAGAAATGAATGGAATATTTGATTATACATTGCGAGTGTAACAGAGTGCGTAATGAAAAAAAAAGATATGCATCATGTAGGTGTCAGCATTATGCCTAGCATATACAGGGGGGGGGGGGGGGGGGGGGGGGTACTGAAGAAATTCTGGTCCAACGAAAATACTGCAACTCTGAGGGAAAGTATATGACCCCAGATATAAAAGTAGAATTGAATTAGTTCTTCGTGGTACACAGTGGCTAAATCCCCTTGCATGGTACTCTGATGGGGTGTGGATTTAGTCGAAATTAAGAGAAAATCGAGGCAAGATCATAGCATACCAGTACCAGCATGTATGGATCACATGTAATTTATGGTCATAAGCTACTAAGTGTATATAAAATACATGCATTTGGATAAAAGAGAAATCTATATGACTTTTCATTGGCCTGTCATAATCAGACTTTGATTGATGTTACGTACCCCCCCCCCCCCCCCCCCCCCATTTCGGCCCAAACACACATTTCGTTTATATTTCTGTTACAATATGAAGAAAATAATTCAAATTATGATAATAAATTCTATCATTACAATGACGTAATATGTGTTTTCCTAACAGGTTGTGTTTTCTTTTCATAGAAAGATAATTTTTTATAAACATGGAAAAATCCTTGAAAATAGCCTTCTCACCAGCGGTCATGAATGCCCAGTCTGATTAAAACCACCCCCCTTCTCATTGCACACTAAATCCACCCACTTCTTACACTCGCGCGTCAGGTAAGGAGAGAATTCTGGAAAAGGGGGGTGTTAATCAGACGGATTAATGCCGGACCAGGACAGATTAAATGATGTCAGCTCTTAATAAACACTTGGTTTAGGAATCATAAAATATAAATATTTTCTTTCATGAAACGAACAATTATGGCATCAAATCGCGTTAATTAATCGTGAATTTTTCATAACATGACAAAACCAATTTTTTTTTCTAGTCGGCCTATGTGGCTACATCAACTTACATGTACATGTTTATACTGAATGCATGATCGTTTGGGTCATCCTGCAACAGGAGATCTAGGGCATCTTCTTCTGACATCAGGTCGTTTTAAAGATGTAAAATACAAGCCTTCGCTGTGACTGTCACAGTGAAGCTGTGTTGTTTTCGTTCAATCTCTCACCAGAGGGCGTATTACGCTGCGCTACACCTCTGTCAACGTCTAAATGTCAAGATTCTTGGCAAAACTTACCTATACCTATAGCATCATGGATAATAATTTTATAAGTTTAAGTTTTATGCTTTAAATCTTAAAGTAGGTTCACAAAAACAACGAATTCCATGATTATACTAGTATTATTGAATGAATGAATATTTATATAAACCTTCTAATTCGCTCAGGTGTCTCATATTTACCATCTTCTGATTTTAAAAAATTCAGAGAAGTGTTTGATTTGCTCAGATATTATCATTACAGTTCGATATGCTAAGTTAGTTTTTGTACATTTTGATATAACTTTTTAGACGTTGACAGAGGTATTAGTGGAGCGTAGCGGGAACGATAACTCTGGGTAGAGATTGGTTTTCGTTGTTCAAAACGGAAACACGTGTGTTCCCCGTGCACACTTTCAGAAAACCCCGCGGGGCCCGCGATCCCGATCACGGAAAAATAAAAGTACAGACCCATAGGCTATATGCGAACTTCTTTTTAGTTTTCTTTGTTTGGCATGGGAAAAAATATTACTATTCCGAACAAATATAACGTTTATATCTGAATTTGAAGTATTTTATTTATCTTTTCTTTTCTTTTTAAGTTTACTCTCTGCGGATGTAACATTCTCAGTAGGTGTTTTATGAAGTTACATGTAGATTGTGTAACTGTTATATACCAATATTGGTTTTATGCTTTAAAAAAAAAGCAGAGAATACCTGGCTGATTATTTCATACATATGTGTATATTGTTTTAGTGTATCAAAAGGTACTGAATTTACTAAAAGAGGACAATACACATTTTATAGTTTTCACCACTTTGCGACGCGCGTCGATCGCTTTTAGCGACGACGTTTTGTGTCTAATTTTAAAGCTGTATGACCCGATGTTCATGTATTATTTTTGTACATAATTACTTTAAAGCAGATTAATTACTTTATAAAGTTATTAGCTTTCCCTTAATTACATGCTTGAAAGCATCTGCATGTAAAAGAAAACAGTGCGAATATTATTCAGAAAGTAAATATAGTGGCTACATATATAAATCATCCCATAATAGACGTCTATAAATAGACCCACGCGCGTCAGGGGAATCCCAACATGATGTATTAACTCATACGCAAATGTCTAGTTTTAAGGCTGAAAGAGCGTAAAACAACGAATTACTAAGAGGCATTTGATATTTTTATTTCTATTAAACTTATGGTACGGTACTGTTATAACAAAATACACAGCTTTACACAAATAAGACCACCGATGATCTGAAAGTTTGAACTGGTCACGTGACTGTCACTTGAAATGGCAGAGTGACGCAGTTATTTGTAAACATAGATTTAAAATCAAATTATTTGGGTTAAAACAGGTGAAATAATTTATGATAGGTCGTACAGTCTCATAACTACATACGTGCGATGATTTAATAGCGTTTTTACGAGATGAAAAAAAAATTTGTAATTCGGACCATACAGCTTTAAAGAAAACCGCGCAGCATGTCCCAATTTCATTTTATCATAATATAAAAACTACCGAGAATTATAACACGAATAAGGGCCAATTAAAAAGGAAATTTCCTCTACTTTTTCAGGCTGTATTTACTTTTCCCTATTTCCATATATAAATATAGGTAAAACGCCGATATGTTTAAACATTTAGAAATAAAATCGAAAGAAAACGTACATGTGCAAAAAATTGCTATTTTCTTATAACTTTGCCAGGCATTAAAATAATTTTTATATCTTCTGAAAGCAGGGAATATATGCTTTTCAAAAATATAAAAAAATATTGAATTCATAAGGAACATAAAAAAAAATCATATCGAAGGGGAAAATGACCTTGCGACAAAGCGTTGAGTCATATTTAGACGAAGCCATCCTTCACTTTAAATGTTTTTTTTAATCTAATGGCTTTACTTACTTTATTGATTTTTACATAGTCAAAAAATAGAGAAAGTTTCCAAAAATATGATATATAGATCATATATCTTATGACCGTAGTTTCAAAGATTTAGAGGCACTCCTTTTGCGTAGTCCTGTTTTTACGAGCCACCGGTCAAATTGACCGATACGGTAGAGAAGGGGTTAAATAAATAGAAATAATAAAAGAACATTGAAATTGAATTATATGGAATACTTTAAAAGGGGTTCTCTGCAAAAATAACAGTTAGAATTCAAACATCACTCGTGTATAATTGTAAACATTGTTTAGAAATAATGTCTTCCACTTTGTATTTTTCAATGGGTTCACCAATATTGTTTAGAAATAATGTCTTCCACTTTGTATTTTTCAATAGATTCACCAACATTGTTTAGAAATAATGTCTTCCACTTTGTATTTTTCAATAGATTCACCAACATTGTTTAGAAATAATGTCTTCCACTTTGTATTTTTCAATAGATTCACCAACATTGTTTAGAAATAATGTCTTCCACTTTGTATTTTTCAATAGATTCACCAACATTGTTTAGAAATAATGTCTTCCACTTTGTATTTTTCAATAGATTCACCAACATTGTTTAGAAATAATGTCTTCCACTTTGTATTTTTCAATATATCTAAGTACGAATCAGATGTGGAGGATTCGTTGTGGTCTTTTATTTCGAGGTTCACAAGGATATATCGAATCGACATATGCATGAAACGTATTGTTGTTCATAGATAAAGCGTCATAGATATATCTGAATGTCAAGACCACAGGAAGAGATTTTGTACTCTATGTAGAAGCTTTTGAATAAACTCTGCTTCATGAAAATGTAAAAACAGGTAACCCAGCAAAGGAGCATAATTCATGCCCATGGGAATTCCAGCAGACTATTGGAAGACCTGATCACCAACGATTACACCTTATACCACCTTCACACTCACGGATTTTTCTTACGAGTCCTTACGGATCTCCGACTCGTAGTCAATCGCAAGCATTCGTAAATCACTCGTCGGTATCCGTTAATAACTCGTCACAACTCGCACACATTCGCAAGGATCCGTGAAAGTAGGGGCAAATTTTTTGACATGTCAAAAAAAATTCACGATTGTCCACGGATTTCATTTTCCGTAAATAACCCGTAAATAACTTGTAACAATCCGTAAGTATTGTAAACTGGTCGCAAGAACACGTAAACTGCTCGTAAGAATCCGTAAAACACTCGTAAAAAGGTTTTTTTGTACGAATCTTTGCAGTTAGTTTACGATATGTTGCGGATAGTTTACGAGTTGTTTACGGATTATCACGAAAACCTAAGTGATATTTACGATTTCATTCACGTCGGGTTACAATCACTTTACGAATTGTTGAGAGTCATTACGAGCACTTTACGTATAGACACGATTACTTTACGAGTACTACTTAAACTTTACGATTAAGGAAAGGTATAAAAGACGCAAAATCTGACAGTTTCTTTCAGTTGTTATCAAGACATAAAAGAAGTTGCACATCTTGCACACAATATACACACATGCTGTTACAAGTAATGTCAGTTGTCGAATGATGATACAAAGCCAATTGCGAACACTTTTGAGTCAAAAGCGTAAACAATCGTAACTAACTCCTAACTATTCGTAACAGCACGTTATCAACACGTTAACAGGTCGTGATTTACACATAAAAGCTAAGCTAAATCGTAAATTTCCATAATATACTCGTAACAATCCCTAAAAGCTCGTAAAATGTCGTAAATTGCTCGTATTTATCCGTGTTTACTCGGAACAAATCGTAAATGTGTGCCGTACATGCATCACAAGAACTCGTAATAAACCGTAAATGACCCGTAAATACTCTTAAAACGTTCTTAAATAGCTCTTTAAAGTGTCTAAATCGTAACAATCCGTTTACTTTTACGGATTTGTGGAATACGTAAGGATCCGTAAGAAAAATCCGTGAGTGTGAAGGTACCATTACGAAGACATTGACAATGAGGAACTCCAGCATATTTTTTATTTCAACTTCAGAGTACATGTGCATGGAATGAGAGTGGTGTTTAACAAAGTAATTTTTTGGATGACAGATCACTTGATACGAATATTTCCCTTTTCTATTTTTATTGAAGAAGCAACTCTGTCTATGATGTAAAAAAAAATCTAGTCTTTAATCATCATGAGTCGTGCAAATGTTAAAAAGTCATACGTTTTGATGCTGTTGGTTTGAGAAAAGTTAGTAACCAATATAATGGGTATCGGACACAAACGTGATTTTCTTCTGAAATGCAAATGATGATCGTTGAATATTTGTAGTAAATTTTAAGACGTATATTTGAATATCATAATCCTCGCAAAGAGTGATTTTATGTCACTTCTCATAAAAAAAAAAAATCTCCCAAAGGTTTTTGAAAATGTCATTATTACGTATTTCGTATGGGTTAACTTTTCGTAGATAATTGATAACCCCATTTACGAAGTAATTCGTGTTGTTTTTACAGCATACAATTGATGCATATTTTGAAAGGAAATCAGATAATTATCAACCTTTCCTCTTTTACTGTTTCCTGTACAGTAACTCGGAGGTAGAGCAGGAAACCCTAATTATGTGACGTACTTCCTTTCAAAATAAAATTTTCTCTGCTGTACAGAAATCTACATTGACAGCGTACATTGATTAACGCTATATTTACATGTATATCTGTCTATGCATATATCATGCTTTCTGACAAATGTTAACAAGTATTTGTTAGTTGAGAACCTTGTAAGTTGTTAAAGCTGTGTTGGAACCTTTTGTATATCATGTATATAATAAAGTATGTTCAAACGAAATTGGATTGAAATTGACTTTAAAGTCTTCAATTTCTATCCCATGTTTTCAAATCTTCCGCGCTGAAATTGTTCCCGCTCGTACGGCGATGGACCTAGAAATTCAATGTTTTCAAGAAAGTCCGCGCTGATTAGTACATGTATCCGTCCATAGAATTATGACATCAAATGTTATGATTAATCACGAATGCCGATATTTCATTTCTCGCCTATTAATGTTCCGCGGTCTTATAACAATCATATTTCAACAATCAAAATCTAGAAACTGTAGCAGTAATAAAATCTATTCTCAATTTTTTACATTGTAATTGATACATTGTAGTAATTTGACCATAATTAGTGATGTTTGGTAAAGCCATTAATGGTGTCGAATTTGACTTGTCGATACGTTCTGTAAAACGCACAATTTGATTGGTCGATAAAAATGTCAGCAAACTCTTCCTTGGTCAAGAGTGAAATCCCGAATAAACATCCCAACGTTAATTTTGAGGTCAACTCACTCTGAGGTACACACAAGAAAGGATCATCTGGACCAATCAGAGGCCATCAAAATTCCAGATTTTGATTTTTTTTTTTAATTACATGTTTATGAGCTTCGCCTCGGTTGGACTATCAAAATGGATTTTCATGGGGTGACAGTTTCACATGTTACAGTGTACCTTCAGAAAGATCTGATATTTTTATATTGTTAAACGTGATTCTTAATTGTCAATATAATAAATAAATAAAGTTAATTTAAACTACAGTGGGTATTCTTTGGAATAACGCCTCTATTCGTTAATACAGTTACAACTCGCTAATTTCAGAACAGAGATTTAGCCCCACGTGATTATGTACAAATAATCAAGCGTTCACAATATAGGTTGAAATACGTATATTAAACTAAGAATTAAGATATAACAATGAAAAAGAAAGATGAGATAAAATGCTT
Source organism: Ostrea edulis (assembly GCF_947568905.1). Taxonomy (NCBI): domain Eukaryota; kingdom Metazoa; phylum Mollusca; class Bivalvia; order Ostreida; family Ostreidae; genus Ostrea; species Ostrea edulis. The sequence goes on along the minus strand of NC_079173.1, from coordinate 11,385,395 downwards.
ACATCCTCTATTCTTTCAGTGCTGCGGGGTTGGAGTGGTCGGGTTTTAGATATAGATATAGATACATAAGTGGTGGTAGCGTATACCCACCGTTACCCAAGCGTGTAATAATTTCCGCTTGGACCTTACCTGGATTTAGTTGATGTCTTCCCACTTAGGTAAAATTCTGAAATCTTTACGGGTGACTGTTTTTAGTTAGACGGGAATGGTGCCCAGGTTAGGGTGTCAAAGAACAAAGGAAAATAATTACAGGTAACCTAAAAGAAAGAAAGAATTGAGATTATTTTAAAATCAGGTAGTTTATCTCATAAACTAGGAGAGAGAGAGAGAGAGAGAGAGAGAGAGAGAGAGAGAGAGAGAGAGAGAGAGAGAGAGAGAGTTCTTGATCCTTATGCATGCACAGCATATATTGTAACCTACATCAGCAAATCACAAAGAGGCATCTCAAGAAGCTGTAAAGGGAACCATGTTCCTCAATACGCAATTTCCGAGTTGCCCAATAGTTCTTTCCCTTTGTGGAACTCTTACGCACAGTGAGATGCAAAACATACTATCGTCCACACGCGGTGGGTACAAATGCTTATCACTGCCTTCGTATATTGCCAAAAGGCCGATTATCAGACATCATGCAACCACCCAAACTGCAGGAACACACAATATTTTTAAGCTTATTACTGTAGTATTTAATTGATGATGAAATAGCTCAAACAAAAATCGATAATCACCATTTTTCTTTGATTAAAATATCACTCGTGCAGAAGAGGAAATAAAAATTAATTTCATAATTAATTTAATGACCTAATTCAAATATTATTCTTGATATGGTCATTTAATGTATACCAACGGCTGATATAAACAAAATTTGCACTTTCATTACTTTTATCCGTATTTACATAGCTAGTCTATAGTATATGTATACATCTTGTATCCACCCAAGCGTTCAACAGAACACTGAACGTACCTCTATCACAAAAGAGCTGATATCTCGGAAGTTGCGTATTAAGTTGGGGTCAGTGCACCAGAGGCAAATTATTTGATTTTGTAAAAGCCATTAGGGAAGTTGTGTTTATCAATACGTCTCGTCCTAATGAGCGAGTATTTTTATTGAAAAGTCCAGATGACCTGAACAATCTACCCAAAAACACAACTAATATCAAAGCTGATGACATGATACAAAGATATGAAAAAAGACTACAGTAATTAGAACACTGGTGCTTAGCTGATGTTGTTTCTGAATTGGAAGTTAGTTATTTTTCCTTAAGACGTGGAAAAAGAATGCCATGATGAAGAAAATAAGAGAATATGATAATCCAAAAGATTCTTATGAATTTTCGGTCACCGATTCAGACATTTCTGATCAAATGAAGCAGAGACAAAATCAACATATCGTTGATGAATTGGAACAAGCTAAGCTTCAGATCGAAGAAGATCTTGATAGTCTAGAAACAGTAGCACCAGATACAGATATACAGAAGCAGAGGATTTAAAAATGGATCCAGTTCCATCAGAGAAATTTGCTCACTTTGATCCAGATATAAAACTACAGAAACATCATGATATAGGACTAGATTTGGGTTTATCATCAAGGGTTTCAGAGGTAGAGATCAGTGTAGTACACATTCCAGATAAAAATATCATAAATGGTTACAGTGCTTAAAAATTCAAAGCAAAGAGAATTTTATAACCATGCTGTATCCTGGATTCAACACAAAAATGAACCATAACACAAAACAAGTAACAAATTTTGGATCGATACTCTGCAAAGCTGGATTGATATAAGTAATGCAGACAAATATAATCGTCAAAATATTGCAGGTGATCATCTGTGGTATAACCCGGATCTAAAAATTGATAAATTTACAAATACCCTGTTAAGAGTTCTCGAAGGACCTATGTAATATGGACAATTCATTTATGTCATTTACAGAATTTAAAGAGATGTCTACAGGAAAAGTAAACTTCCTCCAGTCTTGTTACAACAATAAAGAAATATATACAACAGAACAATAAGATAATTTAAAAGATTACAATATCAGATATCCCTCTACTATTGAACTACTATTCACATCTAAGAAAGGTTGCCAAGCTATGTATAATATCCTTATCTCAAAGACAGAAAAAATCCAACTTCTGAAAATAAATGGATTGAAAATGGTATCAACTTTAGCAGAAAAGAAAGGGATACTATTTATATACTTCCTTTTAAAACAACTGCAGAAACAAAATTGCAATGGTTTCAATTCCAAATGCTTCACAAATTATCTGCTATAAACTACTACCTGAATATATGTGGTATCAAAGACTCTACACTATGCTCTTACTACAATCAATTGCCAGAGACATTAGATCAATTGTTTTCAGAATGTTATCTAATAAAAGATCTTTGGTTTGAGGTAGAACATTGGTTAAAGTCTACATTAGTTATTGATATAAACACAAGCAGAAATTCAATTTTGTTTGATAAATTTAATAATGTTAAATTACACCGTCTGGAAAATCTTATAATTCTAATAATTAAATACTATGTTTATACAAACAAGTTCACTCTTTCAAAGAGGTTGAGCTTTGAGACCCTAAAAAAGAATGTAATTAGTCGATTATATGTTGAAAAAATTATTTTACTGAAAAATTGTAAGTACAACGAATTTAATAAATGTTTGAAAAATGCCTTACAAAAAATTGAACATTCATCATAAGCTATGAAAAGCCCTGTTTCTCTCTATGTAAAACTTATATGGTACCAATTTTGATGCACCAGATGCGCATTTCGACAAATAATGTCTATTCAGTGATGCTCAACCGAAATGTTTAAAATCCGAAATAACAATGAAGTTTTAGAGCTATTATAGGGAAAAACAGTGTGCCAAAAAAGTGGAGTCAAATTCGTCTAAGGATAAAAGCTATAATAATAATAATAATGTCTTTTATTTAAACAGGATAGCACAATTAGTTTATAACTAGTTTACATTGTGGTCCTGAGAACATAGATACAGACAGCAGTATTATACAGATACAATATAAAATAGTATATGAAGGTAGGTTGTATACATACATGTATTCTATTTACATATTTAAAACTGAAAATAAAACAAAATAAATAAATAAACAAATAAAAATAAAACTGAAAATAATCAAAAACAAATCTATTACAGTAAAACTCTGATATAGCGAATTTCTACGGACACTCTATAAAAATTCGCTATACGTTTATAACGAATTCATAATTCAAATATAATGAATTCGTTATAAAGCTAATTTGTTCTACATGTATATCAGTTGTATAAGAAAGCAGCAATCGATATATTTGCTTTTGTATAGTCTCTAAGAGAAAGTGAGACTGTATATTTTTGAGAAATATTTTATATGAATTATTAAGTCACGCAAGAACATGTCGAAAGAAAAATGTCAACAAAATTATGTGTAATACATGCAAATAGTCTTTTGCAGTTGTCATTTACTTTACACAAATAAAGGAGTGTACGATGAAATAAATGGAATTAAACTTCAAATTTAATTAACGAGAATAGTAAACAATATCTTCACTTATGTGTAGTTATTGTTTTCCATTAACAACCTCTTTTGAAAAAAATACAAACAGAAATTTTGTAATAAGTGTGGATCTTTATGGCAATGGAAAGGAATTGTTAAAAATCACAAGGAGTTTAAAATGAAGGGGGAAAAACAAATAAAAAAACAAATTCGTTATAAAACTTGATTTATCCGTTCATTTTTAATTCAAGGGGAATAGGAATTTACTTCGTTATATCCGTAAATTCGCTATATCCGTGTTCGTTATAGACGCAGATTTTTACATAGAATATATAAAGAATTTGCAGGGGAAATCGATTTCACTTCGCTATAGCCGTAATTTCGCTATATCCCTGTTCGCTATATTCGAGTTTTACTGTATATGGTTTTAATTTCCCGGCGTGAGGGAGATAATCCTTACTTTTGAAATGAATTTCTAAATTTTATAACAACAATTAAATGTACATCCGTATTTTCAAGCTAGTAACGAAGTACTTAGCTACTGGGCTGTAGAGACCCTCGGGGACTAACAGTCCACCAGCAGAGGCCTTGACCCAGGGGTCATAATGTAAAACTTATACGGTACCAATTTTGATGCACCAGATGCACATTTCGACAAATGTCTCTTCAGTGATGCTCAACCGAAATGTTTGAAATCCGAAATAACAATGAAGTTGTTGCATCTCTTTAAATGACTTTCTTCCTTTCAAACTCTTATCTCTAACCTGTCTTCTTCTATAAAAAAAAACCGCCCAAAGCTTTCATATATATATATTGTATATACTTTAATATCATTTATTTAACTGAAAATAATCTATTATGTGTATATGTGAACATGTATCTGTATTTATGCCTGTATGTACATGTGCGTGTGTGTGTGTGTATGTATGTATGCGTAAATGTGTACATGTATGTATATGTTATTGTTTGCTTTTGTAAAAAATATTGTGAATATGAAGGTTAAGAAAAATAATGTTTTTTTTAAAAATGAACCATTTTATGCTTTTCTTACTGGTGGTGAAGGTGCAGAGAAGTCATGGTCATTGATGCTATGTTTCAGTCATACAATAAAATACTGTATTCCCAAGATGATGGAAATTCAGATGATATCAGAATATTGCTATGTGCGTCCACAGGAGAAGCTGAGTTTCTATTGTATGCGTATTACACAGAAACAATGTACTAAAATTAACAGAACATGGGTGCTAATGAATGGAACTCTTTCAGAACGAAATACAGAAAATTATCAGCTGTAATTATTGATGAAATTGCAATGGTTGGAAACAACATGATGACTTTTCATGAGAGACGACTCCAGCAACTCAACCGAAAATAAAATTTAGGTGAAACTAGTATCATAGCTGTTGGGGATATAGAGCAGTTGACCCCAGTTTGTGACAAATGGATATCTAAAGATCCTGGTCAAGGGTTAGCAAAAAGTTATGGAAAGACCATTTTGAGATGCTCGAGTTGACTGAACTAACATACAAGTTATAACTCCAGAGTTTCCAGCATATCCTAAAGAGGCACTACATGTTTTCATCGAAAACAAATTTGTTTTTAATACAAATCTCCTTCAAAGGATAAGAACTCAAAATGCAGTTATTAAAGCTGAATTAGACATTTTGTCACGAACTAAAATTTCCCAAGAGATAAAATTGAAACTTGTGCAAAACTTTTCCGAAAATCAAGCTAATACAGGACAACTTAAAACTAATCTTGTAATTGTAAACATGGAAGTTGAAGATGGACTAACAAATGAAACTGTGTAGTAAGACACATTAAATACAGAACCTACAAGTGTAGACATGCTATAATTTGGGTACTCTTTCAAGATGCTAAAATCAGAATATAAAAGGGACACCAATATCGGCATTTACTGAACAGTAGTATTGATGGGACTTGGACCGTGCGTTCGTTTGTTTACAATAAGAAAACATATATGAGAGAGTTGCAAGATGAAGATAACGAACAGTGATCAATCTCATAACTCCTATAAGCAATACAAAATATAGAGTTGGGCAAACACGGACCTCTGTATATGCCAGAGATGGGACAGGTCACACCCATGAGCCCAATGTCTTCATCAGGTAAACGGAGTAATCCGTAGTCAAAATCAGTGTGCCAATAACGGCCCAACAATCGGTATGAAACAAGTCGGACAATTGACCTGATGATAGTTTGTATTGGCAAACTAGATCGTTATAACATAGAATTTGCAAAATGCTGACTTTAAACGAGACTGTTGAAACACCTGTACTATCAACTTGTTTGTCAGTAGCCTGTCTCGATTTAAAAACTGATCATACGCGGAACAAGCTCTTGTGCATCGAAGCAGTTGAGAGATATAAATACAATATGCAGGTGATAATGGAATATTGCTACATAAGTTGACGATGGAGAAGCTGAAATCATCCCATTTATCATCAAGTTGAGTTGTATGTTTGTCATTAATATCTATTTTCAATAAAATATCTAAGCATGAAGCAGAAATGTGGTGTCTTTTATTTCGAGTTCACAGCGATATATCGAATTGACATATGAATGAAAAGTATTGTTATTAGATAAAACGCCGTCGATATATCTAAATGTCGCATTGAAGGCCACATCGATAATTTTTATTCTTCTCACGTAGAAGTTTTTGAATAAATTCTGCTTCATAAGAATTTAAAAACAGGTCAGCTAATAAAGAAGCACAATTCGTGACCATGGGAATTCCAACAGACTGTTGAAAAACCTGATCACGGAAGACTACGAAGATGCTGTCTATGAATCAGAGTGGTTAGCCAAGTAAATTTTTGGATGGATGGTCGTGTTGAAAAATCATACGGTTTTTGTTGTGGTTTTTTTTTTTTATTGTTTTCATCATTTTCAACAAATACATATACACCTTTTACTCACATTCTCATACAGATTAAAGAAAGCGATATAGACAATTACATGTGTATTCTAGTACTTATTCTTAAAAAAGAAGAAGATATGCTGTTATTATTAATTGAAAAGACATTTCCAATTAGACCATTTCTTTTTGTAAAATATATGTTCTGTAAGTTTTTCCTCCAAAATGTAATAATCATATAAACATTTCAAAACATCATCAAAAACAATATTGACATTCTTTCTTGAATATTGGAATATGTATTTCTTTACTAAGAGGATTATAAAGTTTAAAACCATGTGTTCTTTTTCTGAAAAACCAAAAAATAACATTTTGTACACTAAACCCCATTCTTTTGCCAGATTTTTGAAAAATCCAATCTGATAATTTTGTCCATAGTATAGAGACAGAAGGCAATGAAAAAAGATATGCTTAATTGTTTCTGGTTCTAGTGCACATATTGAACAAAGTGGAGAGTTTTTAATTTTTGATATATGTAGGAGTTTGTTAGTACCCAATATTCTATGAATGATTCTATAGTTGAACCCTATCAATCCTGAATCTTTTGTTAAAGATTTGATGTTTGTATATACATGTTTCCAATTTAAATCTAATTGCAAATTTAAATCATTAACCCATTTGTTTTCACAAATAGGTCGATGCTGTAATTTTGATATTAAATAGTCATAAATATTCCTAAAACCTTTTTTGTATTTGCATAGAACTTTAATGAATTCAGGTTGATATGGTTGAAAAGTTGTATCATGAATAAGCAGTTTGATATTTGGCCACGAGTGCACAATAGCTTGTTTCAATCCCTCATATGTAGTAAATGTAATCTGAATTGAGTAATCACTAGTGATACTCTGGTAGCTGATAAAGTTGCCTTGCTTATCTAATAAATCATATATTATATGAAACCCCTTGTCATATAATTGCTTGCAAAATACGTATTTATTTTGAATCTTTACTTTATCATTATACCATAGGGGTTCAAACAAAATATGAGAAATCATTAATTTCAAAACTTTCCAAAAATTCTGCAAAGTAAAATAGAGTTTCTTTCCAAAAAGAGTTTCTAGTGGAATTTGCTTTTTGTTTACAGTAAACAGGTCCAAAATGACAATTTTTTTGTAATGTTACAACCAGTAATTTCAGAAAATAAGCTTATCCAGCTACATGTAGAATTAGTTGTAAAGAGTCTCCTAAACCAAGTTAGTTTGAGAGACTTGATAAATGTTTCTATATTGGTCATTCTACACCCACCATTTTCAAAATTCAATTCTAGTGTTTTTCTAGAAATTTTCTCCATTTTGTTCCCCCATATAAATTTGTAAAAAGCCTTTATAAGTTGCTTTATCCACTGTAAACTTGGTTTGGGAAGTGAAATGAACAAGTGCGTAAATTTTGATAGAAACAAACTTTTCACTACTGTAATTTTTCCTATGGGAGAAATATTTCTTTTTGACCATTGGGTTATTTCTTTCTGGATCATATGTTTTGATGTTGTTGATTTGAGAAAAGTTTTGCGATTTCAAGTTTACTAAAAGTTCTTTCGAATTTTTGAGAATCCACATTTGATTTACACCGCTGTTGGCATATGTAGCCGCACAGTACGTTTGAAGTTTCTCCTTCACAGCTTTTAATATTTTCTCCTTCAATATCAAAGGTGCAAGGAATGACTCTGGAGCAAGCGTTTCGGCATCTTCGCTAGCCAAAGGTTTACGATCTGCCCACTTCTCTACAACCTTTGGCTGCATAGAAGGATTCTCGTAGCTTTGAGTGGAGTCCTCTAGCGAATAGGGAACACAAACTCTGGATTATATTATGTTCAACCAATGAAAATGGGTTTTTCAACTACACTTTGCGTATTGTTCAAATAAAAATGGCTGCGCCCGGTGAGTTACACGATGTTATTTGCAAAGCCTCATGGTACAGTCTACACACCGCCATGTTGTATGGAGACTCTGAAAATCTTATTAAATGGAAGTATTTTGAAGACAATGACTAATTGTTTACACATTCCATCCTCTTGCACGTGGTGTAACGTAACATGCTATCTGATTAGGTGCATGGAACTTGGCCTACATCCAATCACATGCAGGAGCGGTTCAGATCGTAAACCCTTGGCTATCGAAGATGACGTTTCGGAGTTTATTAGCAAAATTTGTTAATTTATAAGTATAGATACCTATATAAAAACATTACCTTTATTAGATTGCATTGACTATTTCTTTAGAATAAAAATGCCTGGATATGACCCAAAGTTTCTTCCTTTTTAACTTTGTAAAAGCCGGACAAAACTACCTGCATCGTATTAAAGCACAACATGTGGACAGTTTAGGAACACACTTTTCGCTGTCAGTAGGGGAAGAAGAGACTTTCTTCGTAAACTTCTCATATTCATGTAGCAATATTCCAGTATCACCTGCATATGGTGTTTATATCTCTCAACTGATTCGATACGCAAGAGATTGTTCTGCGTATGATCAGTTTTAAATCGAGACAGGCTACTGACATGCTAGAGGGGTTTCAACAGTCTTTTTCAAAGTTAGCATTTCGCAAATTCTATGGTCGTTATAATGATCTAATTTGCCAATACAACCTATCATTAGTTCAAATGTCGTCTGAAGTGTTTCGTACCGACTGTTCTTGGCAATCGATTACAATTTCATTCGTAAAATCATTATCTAATTTTCAATACGGAAAGAGATCATTTATGTTACATGAGGAACATTTAATTTGGATCCCCAAGTGTCTTCGTGATAATCAAGTTTTATTGATACTGTATATGCTATCAATGAATATACTACATAACTAATGCCCGGAATTATTCAAAACTTGTTCTCATTTAAATTACAGATATCGTCCATTCAATTGTGTACAACTAATTGGTTGTATATGTCCTAAACGGTTGATCTTTTGAAATTTCCGGATTTCAGAGAAAATCATGTTAGTATTGAATACGTTATCTAAGAAATTAACTGGTTGTGTCCAAGTTAGAGGAAATATCATTGATAAAAATTTCTGATTACAATAAGTGAGTTTTATTATTTCCATCTAAACACTTTTAACAATTTATTGTGTCTGGAAATTATCTATAAGTAATCAATTTTGGGGGAGGGGTGTCATCGAATTACAAGATTATGTCTTCCGATATAATAACAGGGGGGTTCCTGAAAAGAAGAAAAAATATTGTACAAGCGTATTTTATAAACCCCTTTACTTGTTTCAAATGACACAATGTATGCTATCGTTTATTTGTTTGTGTCATAAATACAACGTACCCTATACCAAATATTACAAAGAAGTATACATACATATATAGAAAACAAGCACAGATTTAGATATTTTCCAAAGAAGGTTTGAGCCACAGGTATTATACAGGTATCACAACATGTAATAGATGGAAATATCAAATTTTACTCAAAGGATAAATGGTATTTCACTGTTAAGGATAAATGGTATTTCACTGTTAAGGATAAATGGTATTTCACTGTTAAGGATAAATGGTATTTCACTGTTAAGGATAAATGGTATTTCACTGTTAAGGATAAATGGTATTTCACTGTTGAAAATAGTGAATAGTCATTAATCCCGGAAGAGCTATTGTCGATATCAAGTCTACTTAGCTTGAATGTTTCCTATAACACTGCTATTTTAACAGGGTTTTTTTTAATGAAAGTCATGTTTTAAAACACGCACATGTGTATTTACTGATAAGTATTATGAACACAGCGCACAAAATGGTATACGGACATTTATGGTTAATTACGTTAACTTTTTACTTGATTTTTGACATAAGAACATTTCCAATGAACTTGGTCACATACTTGTTTAAATCTTTTAGGTGTTCATTCAAATTCATTTCATGAGAATGCATTCATGAAAGTTTTGTAGGCATAAATAGATATGACCTTATAGAAAACTTTATTTGAGTGTGTCGAATCTTTGAAAATCCGGATTATCACTCCGGTTTCGGATTCTAGATTTTTAAGACGCAAGACAAAAGTAATTCATACACGGTAGGTCTTGAACAAATTATTTGGAACAATAAAATATAAGATAACATAACTTTATAATTTACGTGCGGACAGGACCAATGTGCTATGCTTAAATCTTACTATTCACCCACAATTATTATTGGTTGTATGAGTAGAGGATGACGGCTGATTTGATAGTCACAATTAGATACAAACAAACGCCATCTGTATTTCGTAGACTATTTATTGCGCATGCTCAAAACATACAGGTTGATTCGTACATAGACGATTCTTATTAAACATAATACATGTGAAATACTGAGTACACACAGAATTAATAGCAATGTTAATAATGAATAGCACACATAATTGGGTTGATCACATGGCAAGTTATCACTAGTATAATTGGGTTCAGCTAAGCAATTTGTCACAGTTTCGAGGTTGTGGGTCAATGGCATGTGTCTGAGTAGTAGTAGGATGTGGAGTTAAGGTTGAGAGGTTTGGAAGCTCGAGGTCACAATGTACAAGGTACATTTTCTGTTGATCGGAAGATTTGCCTGCTATTTCTCCTATAAGCAGAGTCCTTGTGGTTTTTTAATGAGATAAGGCTTTTCATGGGGGGGGGGGGGGGTTGTTCAAAACAACTGCTGGAGTTCATGTTTTAGAATGCAACTGTACTCTGACATTCTCTCTCTTATCTAAAGGAGTAGTTGACCTCGACCGTCTATCATAATATTGTTTTGACTTGACTTTGTAACTCATCATAGAGCGTTTTACATTATATTATGAACCTGACGTTTTAACAAAGAAGGGTACATAGGTTAATCTGACCTTAACCTACGAGACATGAGTAGTTGGGATGGTGAGAGACCTATGTTGAGGAGTGTAGTACGATACGCAAGAAAGGATAGGAACAAGTTGTGTCCATCTTTCTTAGATTTTGTCAAGGTTCTTTTTGTAGTCTGAACAGTTCTTTCTGCAAGTCCATTGGACTGGGGGTACCTGGAACTTGAGCTAATGTGGTTAAAATTCCATTGAAGGGCAAAGTTCCTAACTTCATGACTAGAATATTGCGGAGCATTATCGGACACTACTTTTTCATGAATGTCATGTCTAGAAAATGATTCCTGTAGCTTAGTGCTAACGGATTAGTGGTGTTTTGAAGTTTCAGGACGTTTACTATAATCTACTGCAATGAGGAATTCTTGGTCATCCCATGTAAATAGATCAGTGGCAATGACTTGCCATGGGTAGTCAGAGATATCTGTCATTTTTAGTGGTTCTTTTGGTTTGTAGTTAGAGATGTAGTGTAACTAAGTGTCATTTCACGCACTTGTGAGATGCCAGGCCAGAACATAAACTCAGGAGCCTCTCGTAGAGTTCGCTCTACATTTGGGTGAGCCATATATGCAGTTTCCGTAACATTTCAGGTTGCATGGACCTTGGTATGATTAATCTATTTCCTTGTATTGGGGCTGTCACTTCTGACAAACTCGTTGAAAATTTTGCCAGATACCTGATTATGCCTAACACAGTTTCTAATTCACTGCGATTCTTTGGAGGTTGCATTTCACGGATGGCTTTGACCTTTTTGGGGTCAGGTTTTAGACATGTGCAGATTCATGTTCTGCCTTGGTCCTGTCATAGACAAGAACATCGTTGACCATGACAACAAGGCCAGGTAAGTCGTCAAAACATTCATCAATTTAACGCTGAATCTCATCCTGAGATGACTTCAGTCTCAAGTCTCAAGAATTTGTACCTTCCATAAGGGGTATTCACGCTTCCACGCCCCGCCCTCCGATGACAACGAACGTCACAAGTTTTCAGACTCCGTCAACTTATGTAAACAACATGGCGGGCGATTTAGATCTTATACAGGATACCTTTTCAATCGCCTCGTTTACTCGTGAATTTTCACAGAACAGTCCGTCAAAGGGTTTGACATACTTCAGAGAAGGTTATGTTCACATAATTTCAGTGGGTAAAAAAGCGCAAGAAACAGTAATTATAACTTCCGAGTTTTGAATAATTGTTTTGTTACGGAATTGACGATGTTGAAACTGAATAACTACATGTATATCATATATGCTGCGTTGACCGGTTCAATAAAATTGTTTCATCTGCTTGCTTGCTTTTGCATCTTTTATTTTACTATTTTTATGATTTACTTATGAAAAACAGTTAAGTATTATCAAGAATTTACATTGCAGCTCAAATACCATCTGTGATCTCCATTAAATGTTCAACTTCAGTTATACTTGAATGGATATTGTAGATCTAGATATCTACATTGAGATATTTACATGCATAATTTTTTTAATGGTAATGGGTTAATTAGATCACTCCCAAGTTTTTATTCCACGTCCACCCAAATATCTATTTCTATTAAAAAAAAAACCAACTTGCAAATCAACAGAAAGAATGTGTACAATGTTTGTTAGACATCACCATTTTGACAGTACAGTCAAGAATATGTTAAATGACGCACAATATAAAACTTGGATTATAAACAAGAATATTATAAAGACTTGGACCAAAAAAAAAATTCCTGTTCGTAAAACATGTTTTGATTAGTTACCCAACCCCTTGTACTATAGTACATGTTGTAATTACATAGGATCAGCAACACAATATAATACTTAGTTAAAGGAGTAGTTTATCATAAATAGGACAATAAATTAAGTACCAAATGGTTTTTTTTTTATTTTCAACAAATAATTCAAAACTATGGAATAATCATTGTTCTTCAAGAATAAATGGTTTACAATATCTGTCTATTTTAATTGTCAATAAATCTGCACAAATTCTTCAATTTTCTTAGTTGGGAGCATGCACACATTTCAAAGGAAAATTTAAGTAATCTACTAGTTTATATTCATCATAATGTAAGTTTTCCCAAAGTTAGACATAAATTTACTCTCATAAAATGTTTATCATTTTAAATAAATTCCTCACATTGTATACAAGTAGTACACAATGAATTCACATGCTCTACAATTTTCTCTTCAACCCTGAGTTTTGCCCAAGAGTTAGTAGGGTGCAAACTACCCAAACTTTATTGATGTCTCCATATATATACATGTACTAACTGGTGGGAATACACTGACAGAGATACAGAGGTGCAGACATATTTCCCCTGGTTTTTTGGATATCGTGAAACCTTTGTCTGCCAAAATGAATTCCCCTTCCAGAATAATTCAACCCACCATCAGTTAACAAAGGAGTTTGTAAAATCCACTATTCTCTGTAACAGCAACATCTGACATAGATCCAGTAAATAATTCACTAACAAATATGATAATAATAATAGCCTTTATTTATCCAAGATAACACAAATTAGCATACAGCTAGTTTCCATTGTGTCCCCTAAAGGATCACAATCCATAAGTTCCCTTTAGGTTGTAGCTGATCTGCATGTAGTCAGAATGTATAATTTGTAACTGCAGTTTTAAAGAAGATGGTTTCTGTGATTTCCTTTCTGCACAATCAATGATAGCGATGGTTGTTGGGAATTGAGCTTTTATTCAGTTGTCATGTTGTTAATATCATTCCTAGAGGACTATATTGAAACACAACCTAACACAACATAAGGTCAATTCAGGCACAGAATATATCACTGATACACTGTGTTGAAATACAAAATCTTGATGCCAAGTCCTTGATTTCAAAATTATGTCTCAGCCTCATCAGTGTTAATAACAACTGCGATTGTTTTGTCATATTTGTTATGTCCCTCCTTTTTTACATACTGGGGAATTAGCTCAGATGTATAAAAAAAACTCAGCACAAAATGTGTCATGTCTCAAATTGATATAATATAAAAACAACCCTGGTTTTTTTTCCTCTTGCTGTAGAGTACTGTTAATGTCAAAAGGGGTAGCCTGTTGGTGGGGTTAATCTTGGGCTTCCATTGATAACTGGAGTTGCAGATGATGATTAAGTATGCTCTGTTGATGAAAGGCATTTTCTGCTGTTGTTATGGTCTTGTAAATTCTCTGACTTGTGCTGCTGTTACAAGTATATCCAATGAATCTATAAAGAAACAACAATTTTTTTAGCATTTGGGAGTAAAACATAGATGCTGAGAGGGGACATGGAATTTTAAAAGGTGACCTGACCTATTACATGAAAGATCCTATGCATACATTACACCCAACAATTTATTAGCTACTTATTTCAGTTTGCTCTAATTATTATGAAATCTAAATTCGAATTTAAAACCATTTATTACAAAATATATATGGATATAAATTCTATTGATATTTAAAAAGTTTGACCACTGAATTAGTCTGATTACTGAAACTTTAGAACTTTATTCCCTGGTATGATCTATTGTAGGAATCATGGAACGAAAACTTTGAATATGGCGCTCTTACAGTCATGTATGGCTGAGCAGGGAAAATATAAGACACCAGACCAGAAACTGCATATATATTGGTGTAAACATTAAATGAATTGACCCTAGAAATGAAAATAGTTTAGATAGGGGATTCTTTTTAATAGATAATATTATAGTAAAAAAAATAGTATTGTGTAGCTTTTAGCACAGGTGCTTGGGTTCATGACCCCCCCCCCTTCCTCCCTTGAATAACCTAGCTACACGAATTGTTATATCCAATGGGGGCAATTTTTAAAAAGAGCTATTTTGGGGTATGCATGACATTGTTGACATGCATTAGTAGGATTTTCAACAAGAAATAATTTAAAATCAAGTCGTGCAGGTTATTCGGGAGAAGGGGGGGGGGGGGGGGTCCTGAACCCAAGCACCTGTAGCTCTTAGTACATTTATACACATGACATCGGCATGTATTATTATCAGTCCCTGATTTAACTATTACTATTAACTAATTCATAAGTGCTTGCTAAGACTAACTTACTTTGTGTGCCGGTCCATTCTGCTCTTACTGTGGGGCCTAACCGCACGCCTTTATCCAACGTAAACATTAATCTTTTTGTGATTTTGGGTTTGGAAATGGGATAAACATTACTTCTAGTATCCTTTCTGGGTAACGTGAATCACTGTTGCATTTCCCAGACGCACACAATTCCACCAATTTTATGAGAACTCGAAGTAGTCAGGCTAAAACATCTGTACCTCCAAACCTCCGTCATCATAAGTTTTGACGGAGGTAATGGCGGACAATTCTTCCGCGATTCTGATTGGCTGTGCGGAGATGATAACCGCACCTCCCCTGACGACAGTGGAAGCGTGAATTGAAAGCAGTCAACATGCTAGACTCTTCTGAAAGCTTAAAAGAAGGGAACATGAGAATGTGAAAAAGGGCCTTAACTTGCCGTTTTTAGCTCACCTGAGCTGAAAGCTCAAGTGAGCTTTTCTGATCACCCGTACTCCGGCGTCCGTCCGTCCGTCTGTCCGTCCGTCTGTCCGTCTGTAAACTTTTCACATTTTCAACTTCTTCTCAACAACCACTGGGCCAATTTCAACCAAAGTTGGCACAAAACATCCTTCTAAATTGTTAAAATAAAGGGCCAGGCCACCTTCCAAGGGGAGATAATCAAGAAAAGGTAAAAATAGGGTAGGGTCATTAAAAAATCTTCTTCTCAAGAACCACTGGGCCAGAAAAGATGAAATTTATAGATAAGCTTTATTAGGTAGTGCATATTGTAAATTGTTAAAATCATGGCCCCCGGGAGTCGGATGGGGCCACAATAGGGGGTCAAAGTTTTACATACAAATATATAGGGAAAATCTTTAAAAATCTTCTTCTCAAGAACCACTGAGCCAGAAAAGCTGAGATTTATATGAAAGCTTCCTTATATAATGCAAATTCTAAATTGTTAAAATCATGGCCCCCGGGGGTCGGATGGGGCCACAATAGGGGGTCAAAGTTTTACATACAAATATATAGGGAAAATCTTTAAAAATCTTCTTCTCAAGAACCACTGAGCCAGAAAAGCTGAGATTTATATGAAAGCTTCCTTATATAATGCAGATTCTAAATTGTTAAAATCATGGCCCCCGGGGGTCGGATGGGGGCCACAATAGGGGGTCAAAGTTTTACATACAAATATATAGGGAAAATCTTTAAAAATCTTCTTCTCAAGAACCACTGAGCCAGAAAAGCTGAGATTTATATGAAAGCTTCCTTATATAATGTAAATTCTAAATTGTTAAAATCATGGCCCCCAGGGGTCGGATGGGGCCACAATAGGGGGTCCAAATTTTACATACAAATATATAGGGAAAATCTTTAAAAATCTTCTTCTGAAGAACCACTGAGCCAGAAAAGCTGAGATTTATATGAAAGCTTCCTTATATAATGCATATTCTAAATTGTTCAAATCATGGCCCCCGGGGGTCAGATGGGGCCACAATAGGGGGTCAAAGTTTTACATACAAATATATAGGGAAAATCTTTAAAAATCTTCTTCTGAAGAACCACTGAGCCAGAAAAGCTGAGATTTATATGAAAGCTTCCTTATATAATGCAGATTCTAAATTGTTAAAATCATGGCCCCCGGGGGTCGGATGGGGGCCACAATATGGGATCAAAGTTTTACATACAAATATATAGGGAAAATCTTTAAAAATCTTCTTCTCAAGAACCACTGAGCCAGAAAAGCTGAGATTTATATGAAAGCTTCCTTATATAATGCAGATTCTAAATTGTTAAAATCATGGCCCCCAGGGGTCGGATGGGGCCACAATAGGGGGTCAAAGTTGTTTTTGTTTTTTTTCTTTTCTTTTTTCCGTTTTTTTTTTTTTTTTTTTTTTTTGATATAGTGCAGATTCAAGTTCGTTAAAATCATGGACCCCGGGGATTGAATGGGGCCTCAAGGGGGGCATCAAAGTTTTACATACAAATTTATAGGAATAATCTTTTAAAATCTTCTTCTCAAGAACCACTGAACCAGAAAAGCTGAGATTTATATGAAAGCTTCCTGATATAGTGCAGATTATAAATTGCTAAGATCATGGCCCCCGGGGGTCGGATGGGGCCACAATAGGGGGTCAAAGTTTTACATACAAATATATAGAAAAAATCTTTAAAAATCTTCTTCCCAGAACCACTAAGCCAGAAAAGCTGAGATTTATATGAAAGCTTTCTGATATATAGTACAGATTCTAAATTGTTAAAATCCTGGCCCCTGGGGGTCAGATGGGGCCACAATAGGGGATCAAAGTTTTACATACAAATATATATGAAAAATCTTTAAAAATCTTCTTCTCAAGAACCACTAAGCCAGAAAAGCTAATATTTACATGAAAGCTTTCTGACATAGTGCAGATTCAAGTTTGTTCAAATCATGGCCCCTGGGGTAGGATGGGGCTACAAGGGGGGATCAAAGTTTTTCATACAAATATATAGGGACATTCTTTTAGAATCTTCTTCTCAAGAACCACTGAGTCTGAAAAGCTGATATTCACATGAACAGCTTCCTAACATAGAGCAGAGCTAAGTTTGTTCAAATCATGGCCCCCTGTTGTAGGATGGGGCCACAATAGGGGATCAAAGTTTTACATACAAATATATAGGAATTTTTAAAAAAAAATCTTCTCAAGAACCACTGAGCCAGAAAAGCTGATATTTACATGAAAGCTTTCTGATATAGTGCAGATTCAAGTTTGTTCAAATCATGGCCCCTGGGGGTATGATGGGGCCACAAGGGGGGATCAAAGTTTTACATACAAATATATAGGAAAAATCTTCAAATATCTTCTTCTCGTGAACCATTGGGCCAAAGAAGTTCACATTTACAAGAAAAATTTCTGACATAGTGTAGATTCAAGTTTGCGAAAACTATGGCCTCCAGGGGTAGATTGGGGCCATGATAAGGACTACGGTTTTACATGCAAATATATATAGAAAGTCTTCTGATATGGACCAAGGTAACTCAGGTGAGCGATGTGACCCATGGGCCTCTTGTTATGTATATGATGAATTCTGAAAACCATTAAGTAGGGAAATATTTCATAAAGATTAACGAATCTTTCCAATCCCTGGGAGCTGCCATATTGAAAAAATCATTACCTTCCTGCTGGTTTATCTCTTTGCATCCACTAGAGGGCAGTACTGATACTGGCGTCAGTAGGACCTATTGTGTATTTTGGCATATTGTAAGCGTCATCGTTAAAATGTCATGAGCAGAAAGTGAATTAAATGTGGTATATCAGTTTGAACCTGATGTTACAGGAATAAATTGTTTCTCTGAATAATGCTTCTGCACCAGCAGTTGATTTTAATGAGAGAGGAATTTCCTTGATTGGTGTGCTCGTGGAAATTGTACCTATGTACATTTAAGATGTGTCTTTGTTGTCACGAGTTTTAACATTTTGTATCATATCATATAGATATACACAAAAAGTGCAGTTCTCTACACCTATAGTTTGGCACCGTATGTCTAAGTCTTGTTACATTGTACAATTGATACAGCTTACATTCATCTATGGATTTGTGTATCCAGAGAGGAAGAGCCCCAGAGGACGTAAATAACGTTAAACTGGCAAGAAAAAAACAAAAATGAAAAATACCTTCTGTATTCACATGTATTGGAATCTAAACATAACATGGCACTTGAGTGTAAACATTTCCGATTACACACACACACACACATGATAGACTACAGTAACAATTCTGTTGCAAATCAAAATTTAAGGCCTACGGACAGTTTAATATCAACTAGGTCTGACGAGGTCAGCCTCTTGGGTGGAAAATCAGAGTAGTTTACCCTCATTTGTTGTGACATAAATCAAAGGAGCATTTCCTAAAGAACATTTCAATTAGGAAGAATTTCGTGAAACCTCAGACTCTGACACAGATTCTGAATAAGTATAGTTTAGTGTAAATAAATAATATAACTCTAAATTCATCTTCAAAATGTATCGAT
>NC_079173.1:11158653-11361153 GCF_947568905.1 Ostrea edulis | reverse complement strand
GTGCTTATGGTTCTTTTCGCAACTACAGGCCTTCTACCGTGTTTAGTTAGCCATATTTTGTTTCCAATTTTTCTTACTGGTTTGAAATAGTGAACCCATGTTTTGTCACCAATAACAATGTTTGCAAATTGTCTTTGATTGAATTTGGGAAACATTTTGAGCAATTGTTTAGCGGTTTGTATTCGTACTCGTTTTTGTTCATCTGTCAATATATGCGGTATCTATCTGGCAGAAATCTTTCGTACTTTCATAATATGCTTCAAAATGAAATGCATCCACGATAGCGATATGCCAACAGCTTCGGCAGTATCACGAATCGTGTGGCTGCCATCATTTTGTAATTATTTCCCTGACTTTTGAGACATTTGTGTTGCCTGTTACAGTCACAGGTCGGTCAGATTTTGTTGCATCCTTGACGGACTCTGTACCAGTCAGAAATTTCTTTTTCCACCTACAAACTGTCTCATAAGATACCTTTTCAGACCCATAAACGTCCCCCAATTCAGTAAAATTTGCATTACCGAATGACCGAGTTTTGTGCGTACTTTAATATAAGCTCTAATTTCTTCAATATTCTCAACCTGTTTCCCAACCATTTTTACAAGTGGTCAACGACTGGCTCTATTGAAATGACTATAAGTTTAAAACTATGTGGAGTTGAAGGCTCATGCTTATACCGTTGGAAAGGTATTGAATAGAGCTATTCACGAAATCGTGCAAAGCGTTATTGCGCTGTGGTACAATACACATTACATATCAAATAAGTCTACAATGCATCGGCTGGCATAAACTTCTATTGATTTCTTATTCACAGTTTTCTGTTTCGGGCCTCCTTGATTTGCTTTAGACGCATCTTCTGTTTAATTAAAAAAAATTCCATGTTCATTTTCACAACTTGAAATCTAAGGACTTCGCCGCAAATTCTGGTATTCCTGTCTCCCCCACGTAGAGGAAAATGAAGTCCAAAGAGATATACTAAAGTTTTCAGAACCTTATCCGGGTTGTCATCTTCTAATACCCCTTTAGACCATTATATCTCCTTCCTTTTCCCGTTTTAATTAAAGCCTGCTTTTTCGCACCACCGACATTTTTTCTTAGATTTCTTTTTCATCACGTTATCTAATGTGTTTCTGATCTGACAGAATTCATCATCAACAAGAAGCTCATAATTTTTTTCCAATGAGATGGAAACAGATCACAAAACTGTATCAGATACACCGTATCTGCTGGATATTCCAACCCGTCGAGTTTTCTAGCCTCGCATATGAATCTCAATCTATTGGCACACTAATTTTGACTACGGATAACTCCGTTTACCTGATCCAGATATAGGGTTCACGGCGGGTGTAACCAGTCGACAGGGGAAGCTTACTCATAGGCGCCTGATATCTCTGGGATATCCAGTGGTCTGTGTTTGCCCAACTCTCTATTTTGTATTGCTTATAGGAGTTATGAGATTGATCACTGCTCGTTATCTTCACCTTTCATCTAATGTAATGTTCATCTCATCAATATCTACTAGTATAGGCCTATTATAAGAACGTGTTTCTGATGTCTCAATTCTACAGCGCTGTCAGTCCCTGAAAGTGTTGACGGCCCATCTAATTTTTGCTTTTGTCGCAAGTGCAAATCTGAAAGGATAAATGCAAAAATAGCATAGATGCAATTATATAGTAAATATCGTTATGTATATTTAGAGCTTGACTTATGCAGAGTATACATAGTCTATTTCAAGTGAACAGACCAGTGGAAAACTTTGAGAAATTTCATTTACCCTCCCCCGATACACACTAGTACTTTACATAAATACATGTATATCAGGTACATTACAATATTTATTAAAACCTACTGTTTCATCTGTAGTTCCTCAATTTGTTTGTCAGTCTTTGGAATACAGAACCTTCCCTTTGATTGAGAGACTCTCAACTTTTTTCCACACATTTTGTACGATTTTATCACTCACAAAAGAACATTGCGGTGCATAAACAACATATTTTTGGGACGCTTCTTGATGCTCTTTCTCGAGTCCCAAAATATCCCTTACTAAGGTATCTGTATCATATTGGATTTAGTGGCTTGTACTTTTGTTGGGTCAAAAAGATTCCCTCGTAACTGTCAAAAACAAGGCGTTAGCAGTCTCCGATCTCATAATCTCAAATGATATTCACTTGAGTGCTCTAACAGAAATTGGGTTAGGAAATGACACTGATAAAGTTGTACTGAATGTTATGATATACATTTTTTTGGTATATCACATACCGAGAAAATATCGAGGTGGAGGCATAGCTCCGATTCATAACACGAGCCTATGTGTTAGATCCCAGACATCGGAGTTGAAATGTACACAGTTTGAACATCTGGAGGGTGTTACTTCCTTGTAAAACTCCATATTGCGTGTCTGCATTGCATATCGTCCACCTCTGTCAAAATCAAATAAACTCAGAGTACCTGCATTCTTTATGAATGGTCACAATACTTAAGTCATCATGCTTTAGCACCGGAAGAGCTTGTAATTATGAGAGATTTGGACTTTCATTTGGCCATTCAAAACGACAAACACTCTCAAAAATTTCTACAATCATTACATGAGCATGGTCTGAAGCAACTGGTTAACAAACCAGCTCATGTCCGTGGATATATTCTTGATGTGGTAGTTACCAGAGGAAATAGCCGTGTGTTGCAATCAACGCCAACTGTGAACGATCATTTAATTGTGACTCTAGAGGCTTGTCATAGGGCGATCACAAAGGCAAACTTCTTTGATTCACTTACGCAAACCACCGAAACCGTGCAAAACAGTGAGTTTTAGAAAATTTCGGAAAATTGATATTTGTGAATTTGCGAAGGGCATTAAGGAGTCAGTCACACCGAGTTCAGACAATCTTAGTCATGAAGATCTAGTTGATTTGTATCACGAGGGCGTTCGGTTGACTGTTGAAAAACATGCACCTATGCAAACCAAAACAATTACTATACGACCAAACACGCAATGGTATAACGAGGAGCTATATTCCGCTAAAAGGGAAGAACGCAAAACCGAAAGGGTTTGGAGACGAACCAATTTAGAAATACATCGTCAAATTTACAAGGAAACGTGTCTCCAAAGCAGTAAACTACTTTTCAAAAGTAAACAGGAATACTATTCAAAATTCATATTAGAATGCAGAAACGATAGAAAAAAGTTGTTCAAACTTACAAACCAATTCCTTGGTAATAACAACGAATTTGTTTTATCAGTGGCTGATAGTGACCGGTCTTTGCCGAATGATTTTGGAAATTATTTTCTTGGTAAAATTCAAACTATCAGAAAAACTTTACGATCTCAAAACGATACGACTGGACATTCCGTTGATGTCTTATCGGCTGATGTAAAATCTACTAGTGACCCGTTAGTTGCATTTTCTCCGACATCTCCTGGTGAAATTAGGAAGCTTCTGATGAGATCGCCTTCTGGGAGCTGCAAAATTGATCCTATACCAACATACCTATTAAAACAATGTATAGAAAGCTTCATTCCGATAGTAACATCTTTAGTCAGCAAATCTCTTAGTAATTCGTCTGTTCCAAACATCTTCAAACAGGCAACTATCCGACCACTCTTAAAGAAACCTGGATTAGATCAGGAAAACCTGAAGAATGGTCGTCTGGTTTTCAAATCTCCCTTTTGTGTCCAACATTGTTGAAAATGTAGTTTCGGCGAGAATTCATAAGCATCTAAACGCAAACAACGTAATGGATAATATGCAATCGGCGTACCGGTCTGGCCACTCAACCGAGACCGCTTTATTGAAAGTGCACCACGACATAGTTGCAGCTTTGGGTAATAATTGTTGCTGTATTCTTGTGATTTTTGATCTCTCAGCCGCCTTTGATGCTATTGACCATCAGATTCGTTTCCAATGAATTGACTATACTTACGGTATATCTGGGTCAGCTTTATCTTGGATCAGGTCGTATCTGAGTGGTAGACGTCAGTGTGTGACCATCGGTTCTGAATTATCCGAATCCCAAGAAATAAAGATTGGCGTCCCGCAAGGTTCCGTTCTCGGGCCTCGATTTTCTGTCTGTTTAGTAAACTCATCGGTCATATATGTGATATTAACAATATGGGTTATCATTGCTACACCGATGACAGTCAGATTTATATCATTGTTGAACCACATGACAGCTGCTATGATATTTCAGAACGACTTGTGGCATGTCTAACGGATATTCGCAACTGGATGGGTTCAATCCTATTAAAGCTGAATCAGGACAAAACAGAACTCATGGTGTTCGTTCCGAAACGAAATAGATCTGAAAATCTTGGCTTCCATATTTCGTTTTGAGGAAACATTATAACTGAGGCCGATTGTGTGAAAAATCTTGGGATAGTTTTGACAAGCAGTGCAGTTCCGTTGCAAGATCATGCTACATGCATATCCGTCGGATAGGTAGCGTTCGTCCATTCATCTTTGAGGTCGCATGTAAGATACTTGTGAACTCTTCGGTAACAACGAGATTAGATTATAGAAAAGTCCTATTATATGGCGTGAACAAGCAATACACAAACAAACTTCAGCGTATACAGAACACTGCTGCCAGAGTGGTATTGCGCACAGGAAAATACAAACACATTATTCCTGTTCTGATCCAATTGTGTTGGCTTCCAGTCGAGTACCGTATTCCATACAAAATTCTGCTGTATGTTTACAAGTGTCTTCACAACCTGGCTCCTGGATATTTGCAGGAACTGATAACACCATACATACCGGCGAGATCGCTAAGATCGGAATCAGTCTGTCTAGTTACAGTCTCAGTAACCAAGACAAAGACTTATGGAGAGAGGAGGTTTAACGTGGCGACAGCGTCACTTTGGAATGGTCTGTCATGTTGACAGAAATGTACAGAAACTTGACTGTTTTAAAAGAAATTTAAAGACCCGCCTATTTCGTTCAGCTTTTAATGTGTGATTTTGTTTTTATGTGTATTCATTATTTTTCCCTAGAACATTTATCCAGTAGTGTTTTAGCTTTTTATTTATTTTTTTCACACTGTTTTAGAAATCTGGTATTTTAAGTGTGTTTATTGTTCAGAGAGTTTGATCTTTGTATTTTTAGTGTACCATCCTAAAACATTTAGAGTACTTTTAGATACTTTGCATAGTGCTCTTAAAAAACCCAACAAAAACCCGATCTTAATGATAATGTTTTATTTTAATAATTTTACAATCAATGTAAGATTCCCGTTGGGATTCGGGTTAGAATAGGTGCTCAGTACCTCTTGCTTGTCGTAAGAGGCAACTAGATGGGGCGTCCTTCGGACGAGACTGCAAAACCCGAGGCCCCGTATCACAGTAGGTGTGGCACGGTAAAGATCCCTCCCTGCTCAAAGGCCATAAGCGCCAAGCATAGGCCTAAATTTTGCAGCCCTTCACCGGTAATAGTGACGTTTCCATATGAGTGAAATATTCTCAAGAGGGACGTTAAACAATATACAATCAATCAGATGTAAGATTTTATGTCATACTGTCATTTAATTGTGTTTTATGACTGCATTCCTCATCTCTACCCTTGTATATAAGGCGCAATATAAATTTTATTTATTATTATTATGTCACTGCTCAGATAATGCATGTTGAAATGAAGCGGAACGGTAATACTTACATTTGGGTAGCAAATGACCTTTCCACTATTTATTTACCTTTCCATTACTTTGAATTGGCTTTTTAAATACAGCGAGTGGATGATAGAAGGTGAATTTTAAGTGGGTCAATGTCCTCATTCCTCTCCATTCCTTAAAAGCAATGGACCTTGGCCCCTTCAGGACCTCGGCTCCATTACTTTCAAGGAATGGAGAGGTACTCGGACATTAACCATACATGGTGATCAGATACAACATACAGTAATTGACATCAACATTCTCAGACGGCTCGTATTCATCGAAATTACGATACTCATGAATCTCACAAACACTTTTGCACGTTTTGGGGAAATGGTTCCACTTTGGCATTTGCCGCACTGGTTTTCTCACACAGGGCATCGAGCATCTCCCTAGTGGTCGAAGCTGCAGTTCTGACACTTGTTCTGATGCGCGTTCGAATCATATCGTCCTCGACGGTCATCACGTGATTCGCGTCCTTTGTACGGAGTGTCTCTCCTGTGTGTCGGTGCTGTAGATCTGTGTTGTCGTGTGATTGCTCTTCCACGTCCCCGTGAGTGTGGTCTGTGAGTGAGGCATGTGCAGAAAACGACAAAATGATAGACATTGTATAGCAGAGACTCTGCATAACATCCCCAAGAAGCTATGTGGGAAGATGGTCACCTGCAATTCCACACATTAAAGGCAGTAATGGTAACATCCTGTATGCTGAGAAATAACAAGCAGAAAGGTGGAAGAATCACTTCAGTAGTGTATCAAACAGAGTCCTCGAGAGAATTAACGCAAGTAGAGATAGAGGCCTCGGGAGAATTAACGGAAGTAGAAGGACAACAACAGAAACTGGATATTGGTACCTCAGACATTACAAGGGATGAAATCAGGTTTACAATAAAGAAGTTAAAGAACAAACAAGGCAGTGGGGACTGACAACATCCATGCTGAAATGATGAATGTGAGCGAAAACACCAGTGTTGAAGTGCCATTCACACTGTTGGACAGAAGAAAGAGTACCGAAGCAATGGAAGAAAGGAACCATCGTCAAATTACCAAAGAAGGGCGACATGACGCAATCCAACAACTGAAGGGGAATTATTTTACTGCATGACCCAGGGAAGCTCCTATGCCTCATTACACTGGGGAGGATTAAGGATGAAGTAGACGTCGTCTTGATGAAGGAACAGAGTGGATTCAGAAGGAACATCATTGAGCAGAGTTTGGAATGGTGATCCTCATTGTGTATTTAATTCTATAAACCTTGAGAAAGCGTTTGACAGCATACATCGGGTCACGCTGTGGAAAATAATGAAGGGATATAGAATACCAAAAAAGATTTTAAAAAAGATCATAGGCATCATAAAAGACATGTATAATGGATTCCGATGCACAGAGAGACACATGGGATCAACATCTGAATGGTTTCTGATAATATATGGTGTGGTACAAAGGTGCATCATCTCACCATTTATGTTCCCTCTGTGCATTGACTGGATGATGATACGAATGACAGAGGAGTCCCGTGGGATTCACTGGACATTTACAGTGAGTGTGTGTGTGTGTGTGGGGGGGGGGGGGGGGGTATATACGTTACAGATGACATCAATCTCCTGAGACACACACAACAACAGAGGTAAAAGAAGACCTGCAAGTTAATAGAAGAGGGCGGAAAATTCGGTCTGAAAATCAATAAAAGGAAGACCAAGGTTATGAGAATGAACGATAGGAACGTTAACACCAACACAATCAGCATAGATGGAGAAGATCTGGAGGAAGTAAGGACATTCTGTTACATTGGGAGCGTGGTGAACATCAATGGCGAAGTGAAGGAAGAAGTCAATATCAGGATAGGAAAAGCAGCTACAGCATTATAAAAACTCGGCAACATCTAAGACAAGAACAATGTAAAATCAGTGCTATTATATGTGGCGGAAACATAGAGGACCACCAACAAGGAAATGGAGAGCAGACTGAGAGGGTTTGAAGGAAGATGTTTAGGAAGGATTCTTGGAGTGAGGTGACAAGATCGGGTCAGCGACAAGGAGGTAGCGGAGAAATAATAATAATAATAAT
The DNA here is from genome assembly GCF_947568905.1 of Ostrea edulis. Taxonomy (NCBI): domain Eukaryota; kingdom Metazoa; phylum Mollusca; class Bivalvia; order Ostreida; family Ostreidae; genus Ostrea; species Ostrea edulis. The sequence goes on along the minus strand of NC_079173.1, from coordinate 11,353,446 downwards.
GTCCTTTATTTAAACAGGATAGCACAATTAGTTTAAAACTAGTTTACATTGTGGTCCTGAAAACAGATATACAGACAGCAGTATTATACAGATACAATATAAAATAGTATATGAAGGTAGGTTGTATACATACATGTATGCTATTTACATATTTAAAATTGAAAATAAAACAAAATAAATAAATAAATAACAAATAAAAATAAAACTGAAAATAATCAAAAACTGGAATTGGAGACCTAAACATGGAGATAAAGTGCAGAAGGTGGATATATCTAGGTCATGTATTTAGAATGAAGGAAGACAACATTGGAAGATGAACTATAAAATGGGCACCACCTGGAAAGAGAAGACCTGGGAGACCGAAAGGGACTTAAAGAGGGACTGTAAAGGCAGAAATGAAAGGGACTGGATAGATCTGGAATACCATTGGGTGAACAGCACGGGACAGAGTCAATGAAGAGACCTTGTAATATATAAACACGAGGAGATTAACAGAGTCTCTATAAAGATATGAATTACAAGTATTCATGTACCGCACATATTTTTAGAAGGGCGAATAACTCTTCAAAGAAGTATCAAGTGCGTTATTTAAGGTCATATTTCGATTTAAGTTATTCAATGTATAACGAAAGGATAATGAACAATTTTTTGAATGATTTAAATCAACATAAATGTTTACTCTTAAATAATGATGAAATTCACATGACTGGTAAACTGATTAGAACTGACCTTTTAGCACTTGAAACTTTTTTGAAAAGTTATCTGCTCTTTGTAAAATCTAAAAATGTTTGTGGTAAATGATTGATTTCATTTCTTATTTTCATACAGAGAAAGTGTGTGTAATTGTAATTTTAAATCATAATTTGCTGCATGTGCATTTAGTCACTTTATTATACATCAACATGTATTAAGTAATACATTTTAATAGAGAATTGTAGATTGTACACTTTCTATGAGATATTATCGATAAAAATAAACACAATGTTGCATTTGCTATTTCTTTCAGTCACAAGCTCATAAGAAAATAATTTGTAGAGAGAGAATAATCAAGAAATTCCTAACCCCCCCCCCCCCAAATATTAAGAATTCAACTCTCCATTGTCAGATAATTGAGCCCTCGGGTAAAGAATCAAACACAACAGGAAAATTATAGCCCAGGTAGGTGATACTTTTAACTAATACTCAGGTGACCGATAAGGCCTGTTGGCCTCTTGTTTGTTATTTTTAAATTTGGTCTATTGCCCACAGGTCCTTCTACCCAGGTCTGTTTCTACAGGTAAACAACTCTGATCGCCAACAAATAAGTATTGGTAGATAGTTACTGACTTTAATTAGCATATATAGACCACGTTAACTACATGTATATAACCACTTCTATGTCACATTATACCGAGAGCGCTCATCAAGTTGTATATGTACCTTTAAATAATAATCAGCTGTTATACTTTCGAACATTTTTTTATCCTGTAAACTTGAATTAGTAGGTGAAAGTGACGTGTGTTTAATCTTCTCCGTGTATCTTCACAACGCACATGTGTATCCTAAGTTACAAAATAAACACAGGTAGAGTTTAGAACATAAACAGTGTTCTCTCTCTCTCTCTCTCTCTCTCTCTCTCTCTCTCTCCGTGATCTCAACGGGTATACAAGTGATTACCAGCATTAATTTTATTAATTACTTCGTCCACCTTTACATCACCCATTATCATTTCGCGCTATGTGGATCAGCCCATTGGACGAATATCATCTGTACAACGTGTCATAATTCGCTCCTTTGAAAATGTGTATTGAATAGCAAGCTAAAAACAATAAACATGCACTGTAATCTGCAGTGTATATAAGTTTGTAAATTAAGTAATTATTTTATTTACGTAAAACTTTTTTGGTTGTCCCGAGGAAGGGGCAGGTCGTCCCAAAAATTGACAATCTAACGGCGTTAAATAATATATTTACATATAATATTATTAAATTAGTAGTATAATGATATATGATAAAATATATTGATATCATACAAAATCGTCTTTTCGTGTATAAAAATTTCTCATGAACTCGCACAATATTCAGTTTTGACGAAATAACATCCACACACAAAACCCCCGCATACATGTACATATGGGTATAGATGTGAGAGCGAACACAGATCTAGAACGATTACAATATATATATATCTCGGTAGAGGTGGAAGCGAGCAAAGTGGCCCCTCCACCTAACACACACCCAAATATTTCTGAGAAAAACTAAAAGTGTAAAAAAAAATATATGTATACGTCATGTACATATTTTTTGTGCTACTGTTTGGCCGTGGAGTTCGAATGAGATTAGAATGTTTAGAATATATATACTTTTTATATGATGTTCACAATAGCACACCCCTAAACCCGAAAACGACTACTTGTGATCCGCCTAAATCTTTTTAAAGGTGCCAGAAATAGACTATAGGGCGGGAATCGATGCGAGAGCATTCATTCACCGATGTTTTCCGATAAGTCCCGACGATGGCATTATGTACCTGAGTATATTTTTGTAAAAATAATGAAATGAAACACTGCAGTCCAGTTTATTGAGATGATGTATACACACGATCGAGTAAGATAACGACGTTGAATAAGTTAAAATCATTTTATTTTTCCATCCCGATTTCTCGGCCCGCAGTGTGACGTCACGCAAAGATCATCAACAAAGTTGAGAATTTGGTGAGAGAGACTTGACTTTCAGACAATCGTTTACAAGATTGTGACCTTGATGGTCAACCAAGACCAGTCCCGATGATAGACTAAGGATCAATCTACGCATCTGGGCAGCAATATTGAGAGGCTGTTGACAAAAATATAGCTTATAGCCCGGGAATGTTCAACAATATTGGTTAAGGACCGCCATCTTGGACTCCTAACTCTACGAGTAAAGATTCCAACCCGAAGTAATTTTTCAAACGGTAGGGAGAAAATATGGTCAAATATGCACCAGTCATACACTTGGGGGTTCCATCAATGCATCTAGGACCTAACCAAGGATGCATGTGATGTTATTTTTGAGAAAACATTGTTTTAATTGAGCTACGTTTGATCCCAAAATGGCCTCCCTATAATCACGTCCTTGGTATCGTTTCAGCTGACACATTGCTGTGGCTGTAACATGTCGCGCTGCACCAAGTGAAATATTGGTGTGGCCATCTTGGGACATCCTGTTACAGATTTCTGGGATTTAAAACTATGTTTATAACACGTGTAATAATATTATATTTTACTTTTTTAAAGGACCATGTTATCACATGAAAATAATTACATTAACTGATTAGGTTTGATAGTAATTTAAAGATAGTTCATTCAATGAGGAAACTTAGTGATTATCTTGAGTTTGATTCCATGAACATTGTGTTGACTTGGCTACAGGCTGTCAAGCCTTGTCTTTCAAGATTTTATTTAGGTTTTCTGAACTTTCTTGACTCGTGAGATATTTGTGAAGTTTTTAAGCATTTTTCAAAATTTGGTCAGAATGAATTCATGTTGTCAAGGTTGGTTCTAATTGTTAACATTTAAATCATAATTTTAAGCCAGTATTTGTATTGCCTACATTATATATGTACTTTTTATAACTGCGTCAAAGCTAGGTTTTCAATATTTTGGTTGTAAAACAAAAATTTTGTGTGAATTCATTTTCATTTACTTGCAACGGGTTTGTGTAGGGATGTAGTAGGGCAGTGGTGTGTTCTCGTAGTGCCCCAATAAAAAATATAAAGTATGATGTCACATTTACGAATATATGCCCAGCTGCAAGGTGGTGTTTACTGCGGTGCTCCCATTGGGAAAGTTCATGTGGGTGAAAGTGGGAGCCGTTAAAAGATATACTGAAGTTTAAAAGACGTTTCTCTGTCAAGTGTTAAGTCTGTTTAAATGTTGCATAGTGGTGTTTTAATACTGGCAATGTATTTAAAGTAGGAGGCGGTCGAAGGTTCGTTTCCATTCTCCACATCCACATGACATATATGTAGATCTATGAAAACTAGAATGATAAAACTACCTGTGCAAATGCTGTTGGTCAGGATGAAAACTATTCTCAACGTAAAAGCTCGCCCCAGATTCACCAGCAGCTCTTCTGTGGTCAGACAGACTCTCCCTTCTCTAACAGTTTCTGACTCTCATTTCCAGACCTGCCTGCTGATGTCATTTCTCCTTGGTTTTGTTTTATATTGTTTAACGTCCCGCTCAAGAAGTTTTCACTCATGGAGACATCACCATTGCCGGTGAAGGGCTGCAAAACTTAGGCCTATGCTCGGCGCTTACTGCCTTTGAGCAGAGACCTGGGTCTTTCTCGTGCCAAACCTGCTGTGACATAGGATCTTGGTTTTTGCGGTCACATGCTAATGACTGCCCCATAAGTCACCTCTCACAACAAGCGAAGGGTACTGAGGACCTGTTCTAACCCGGATCTTCATGAGACCATATTTTATTTATGGAATCGCATGTGAAATACTCCGCAGGTCATTGGAACTATAAAAAAAAAGTACAGAAATGAGATGTCTGAATAAGAATTTTATAAAAATTGAGAAATTTTTGCTCGTATGGAGACATCATCATTGCTGTTGAATGGCTGCAAAATTTAGGCCTTTATCCAGCTTGTAGATGTTACTACCCACGTCATTTTTATGAGGAATTTTTAAGAATGCAGTTGTGAGTTTTCAGAGGAGATTGGGGGGGGTAGGGTGAGGGGCATTTTCAGATTATAATATCTCAAGACAGGCATAAAAATTGAATGATTACTGATTATTATCTATATATGTATTTTCTACCAATGAAGGAAATTTTATATGTGGAAGGGGAAATATTTGTAGTCAAAGGAAGAAGATGACCTTTAACAGTAGTAAAAAGTACCTCAATAAATCCCTTTATGCTCAGCACTTATGGCCATTGAGCAGGGAGGATCTTTATCGTGCTACACCTGCTGTGACAAAGGGCCTTGATTTTTGTGGTCTCATCTGAAGGACCGCCCCATTTAGTCACCTCTTATGACAAGCAAGGGGTATTGAGGACCTATTCTAAACTGCATCCCCGCAGAACTTTTAGTTTGGGCTCGGATATAATTTAAATCTCACTGACAACTGTCAGATCTCGCTGACAAGAGATGCTGACAAATCTTACAGACAACTGGCAAATCTTATGAACAACTGGCAAATCTTACGAACAGCTATCAAATTTTTGGGGCAATTAAATTCTTGCTGATGGATTCATTCTCAATATTAATCATATTTAATCGTATTACTATTTGTTGATACTTGGGTTAACTTAGCTGCAATAATGTAGCCCAATCCAATTTTTTTTTATTCTGACGTTTTCGGGATAGGGCTACAATTCCATAGGATCTCCGTAATGGTGCAAAATAATTTTATGAATAACCGATAATAAACTCTGTGTATTAGTCCCAAATGTTGTTTATACCAAAAGGAGTACCAACTTTGTGCTCGGGCATGTCTAATAAAAGTGTTTTTCATTAAATATAATGTACAGCATGCAAAATTCTTCGTCTGCTCCGCCATGCTTGTTATCGCGAGATCTCGTAGGTGGATCTAATGAAAAGCCTAAACATTGACAATCAGCGCGAAAATGTAGTTATTCGAGCCACTTCGACAAAGGAAGGAAAATCATATTGTTGCAGAAAGAATTTACACTCTGCTGTTCGGTTTTTAACTTGATATTAAATTCAAACCTTCTCAATACCGACGAAATAGCTTTCGCCTCCATACTTATACTTGTCCATTGATGTAAATACCACCTTATATGGCATATGCAAATGACTTGACAACCGGAAGTTGAAACTTCAGTACATCAAACATGGCGCACAAATATGAATCGAGAAACTGGGATTTATCGAAATTGTTGAAAACGGTAGAATAGAGCCTCACAAATCTAAAGTTGTAGGTTGTAAATTTATATATTGACTAAGAAACATAGAATATCATTTTATTTACGTAAAGAAAGTCAGGAAATGTTTAGAATGAGCGCAAATGTTGCGGGAGTGAATCACTCCCGCATTTGCACCATTACGGAGATCCTAAGGAGTTGTAGCCCTCTCCCTAAAAAAAAAAAAAAAAAAAAAATCAGAGAGGGCTACATTATTGCAGCTAGGGTTAACTTGTCGTGACATTAATTTTCATTTTGTCATTACTATAAACCCTGTAGGAATGACTTAACTTATTTCCTTCTCTCCCTGTGGAGAACAGGGCCGTGAACTATTTCTCTCCATTCTGTCCTTTGTTCTGCCACCCTGCTTGTCTCTGTCCAGGTTTAAAATCCAATTACCCCCCTCCCTCTCTCTCTCTCTCTCTCTCTCTCTCTCTCTCTCTCTCTCTCTCCATGTTTCTTTAGATCTGCTTCTCTTCTGCTTGTTGGTTTGAGTAGGAATGAGTGCAACAAAAATGGCATTCGATAATTATACTATAGCTAATTCTTCTTCTTGAGGGTTGTAAATTTACAAGGGTATGTAACAAAACATTTATTGACTGGGTCTTAGGCAACATGTAGTCTGTTAGTATCTTGGACCAAAATGTTGCCTATGGCCTCAGATCCAACAAACCACCTGTCGCAATTGATATCAGACAGGATTTGAAATTAACAGTCACCCACTTGCAATTTGCAACTAGATTTCTGAGTGAGTGGCTTAAAGTTACAGTTAAGTTGCCCACATGGCGATGATGAAAATGATTTTCCAGTTTCATCTGATTGTTTCAGGTGTTTTTCTTTTGAAAAACTTTGTACAATGTAATCAGCAAAGCAGTTTTTGAAACTTTTAGAAATAGTTTTTATTATACTCCAACAGGTACTAGGTTAACATCAATATATAGGTCTATCTCGGAATATTACAACGAAGAACAAGTAGTCCCAGCAGAATTTTGATTGGAAGGATTTCTAAGTAAAATATATATATCAAATTGTTGGTACTGAAATCCTTCATTATCATTAAAAAGATGATGTCTGATCAACTATAAAATATCATTGGGAAAAGTGGATACTGTGTGCTTTTAATCCCATTCGAATCGGTGCACAAAATTTATGATTTAATATAAAACGATATTTAATTACAGCTCATAGTACTCAAATATATATTTAATATATTTTTGAAAATCAAAGATTGTTTTCCAAATTTATCATGTGTATATAAGCAGTGTTCGAAATTGGTTTAGACCACGGGTCTATGCCAAAACAAGATGACATATGACCTCTTTGAATTGGCATAGACCGCAACATTGAAAAAACCCCCCACAAATTTAAAACATTGTTATTTACTTCTAGTGTACTTAGAAAGCACATTTTCTTTCCATTTCCATAATAAGAATGTCCTCCTTAACTCTTAACGTTTATCAGATGTCGACTTTTAGGATAACTCTATTGCTTTAAACCTAGAAAATCGGCATAGACAATTTGGTCTATCCTATTTACAATCGGCATAGACCAGTGTCATTTGACATAGACGTGGTCTATCGTTCTATGGTTAATTTTGAATACTGTATAAGAATTTTAAACATATATTTATTATCGCTAGCTTCTTGAAAATTTCCTTGCTCCGCTGGGCTAAAATTTCTTTTATTTTACATCCCTTTCCTTATTTATATATTGGCATTTGTTTCGTTTTCAAAATAATGTTGATGATCGAAAGATTTCTGTCACATAAGCCTACGTGATTTGATTATGTTGGAATTGATTGATTGACTTCATATTGTATAACGTTCCTCTCGAGAATTTTTCACTCATATGGAGACATCACCATTGCCTGTGAAGGGCTGTAAAATTTAGGCCTATGCCCGGGGCTTACAGCCTTTGAGCAGGAAGGGATCTTTATCATGCCACACCTGTTGTGACATGGGACCTCGGTTTTTGCAGTCTCATCCGAAGGACCGTCCCATTTAGTTGCCTCTTAGGACAAGCAAGGGATACTGAGGATCTATTCTAACCTGGATCATGAATTGGTGAACGTTAAATGGAAGTGGAATTAGTCAGAGAAGTTTCATTAAGCAAGCAATTCCCAGGGGAGGGATTTCAGCAGACAGAATATTCACAATAAATTCTTCTCAATTATTCAACAAAACTTTAACACTCTAGTTTTAAAATAAGAGATTTACTAATTCGTGGGGGACTGAAATTTGATGTAATGGCCCTTAGAATTATAAGGTTCAGTAGCTCACGTGGCTAAAAAAGATTTCAAGTTAGTTTCAAATCCTGCATCAGTTCATGAATGTATTTATTTTCAGTGGCAAATTGATTGAATTATGTAATGCTGAAATCAATGACGAGAAATTCTATTGTACAGGCTTAGCAAATTACGTTTCATTTCTTTCATTTGTTTTTTATCCATACTGGTATCAGTTTTAAGAAAAGTGCAATAACATCTCTCAAAATTTGTCCTTGAAAACACTGAAGATGTGGCAATAACATTAATCAAGATCTGCCCTTGAAAATATGGAGAATGTAGTATGCAGTGTTTGAGATTGGCTTTAAACTTGGTATAGACCACGGGTCTATGCCAAAAGAAGATGACATAGACCTCATCGAATTGGCATAGATCGCAACATTGAAAAAAACCCACAAATTTATAACATTTTCATTTACTTCTAAAGTACTTAGAATGCATATTTTCTTTCCATTTCAATATCAATATCCTTCTTTCCTTATAACATGTATCAGATGTCGACTGACCATGCAGGGTCCTTTGAGATAACTCTATTGCTTTAAATCTAGAAAATCGGCATAGACAATTTGGTCTATCTCAATTACAATTGGCTAAGACCAGTGTCATTTGATATAGACTTGGTCTATGGTTTATTTCGAACACTGAGTATGGTAGATTCAAGCAACTTTGTTGTGAAATCAGCATCATATTAATGGTGGTCATTCTTTCATTATCTATTACATCATAGCCTACTAAACTATGTTTGCATCTCCTATTAGGCAATGATGTTATAGAGCTCTGCTTGTACATTGTGATGTCAAAGTGATAAATCTCCCAAATTCTGACACATGATTTTTTTTTTAAATTATTTTTCTTGAATTTCTCCACAAAGTCTACTTCGAATTTGAAAAGAAAAAAAAATAATCATAAATTTGATTTGACAAGAAGGATAGTTTTTTTTTTATTTCTGAAATATTGATAAGCATTGAAGGTACTGCATAAGACTTTAATACGTATAAGGAATCACTGTCTAGTTTGTCGAATATGGGAGGTGATTATAACATCATTTGTATAAGTCAACAGAGCCATTATGCATAAATTATCAGCTTTTTGTTGTAGTTCACCTACACAACAAACACCATATATTTATATTAGAAATTGAAATACACAAGGCCGATATGTCATCATGTTGATTTCCATAATCTCCACCCATTGACCTTTCAGTTTGCATGAACTGAGAAATTTACATCCAGTTGTAAGTTGTGGGGAAATTAATGCATTGGAACTTCAAAGGAGAAAAAGGCAGTTGGCAATTTAAACTGATAATGATAAAAGGCATTTTATCATGGTTCTAGTAGTAGAAAAGCACAAAGTTAAATATATTGTATAAGCTCGAGCACTTCACATGTAGTTAAAGAATAGTTTATTTGGTGTATATTTAGAATTGAATGCATTTTTTTCGCGTTTCAGTATGTTAATACAGTGTATTTAACATGTGTATATATTTATATATTGGATATTCAATGTTTTTTTCTTGGATGTAGAATTTATATCACAAGTGAGACAGGATTTTTTTTTTATATTTTAACAAGTATGAACCAGGAGTGAAAATATGAGAAAGTCCTGTCTCGCGTGTGAAATACATTCTATAATTAACAACAAAAACAATGAATTTTCTGTTTATTACATTTTCTTCGGGGTTTTTTCTCAGCACTATAAACTGTCCCTGTTTTGACGTTCAAAATGATATTGCGCAGAATATATATAGTACCTTAAGAAATATGCAAATTGTATATAAATCAGTAAACGACTTTCATAGTTATTTTGAGTTTTCAAATAAACATGAAAAATTATCAGATCTATAGCATTTATAGAATGAAGGTTATTTTGCGTATTTTATTTTCAAAGTAAAATGTCTGGAAACATTAACATGAGATACAATAATAGGTTCATAATATAAAGAAGACAAGAAGATGCTTATATGATATTGCAAAGTGCTATTTATTTCCCAATGAGAGAAAAGTACCCGAAACTTCATTAGCTGTAACAGAGTTTTGTTATTATGAACTGTTTTTCGCTGGCCCTGTAGGTTCGCTGTAACCACGTTTTGCTTGTTTTAAATTCCCCATAACCAGGCCTGGAGATTATAAAATGTTTACTGTACTCATACTCAAACTCGGCCATGTTTGTCTGGAGTGCAACTCTGAGCAAGATTTTATAACCTCCAGGCCAGCTGACAGCTCCACTCAGTGCTGTAAAACCTGTCACACAACCCAACATTGGGACATAAAGAAATTGTCAATTATAAAAATCACTTCTCAATAAGCTATCACCGGGTCCCTCCACTGTTCCATTCACGTTCATGTTTCCACTACATTGTTTAAATACATATCCCAAACATTTTTAATTTAAGAAATAGTATAGGATTAAACATTCTTTTTGAAGAATTTATCGATGTGTAAACTCCGGACATTTTACTCACAAACTAAATAAATTAAAGTGCACAGCACGTTTATGTTAAGTTTGTGAGTAAAATGTCCATGCAGAGTTAAATTTACACATTGATAATTTCTTCAGAAAGAATGCTTGTCAGATTCTTGTAATTCCAATTCATTCACTGATTACAAGAATTTGAATAGTTTCTCTGCACTACGTTATTTGTTTTCGGGCGCATATGAATACATATGCGTTTTCGGATTTATTGATTTGTAAACTTTCGTTCCGCTCAGAAAACTGTACATGTATTTAATTTATTTCTATCCCTGTTCAATTGTTTCGGGTAAACTAATTGGTAAAACTTTAATTTAAGCAGGGAAAATATCTCTTTTTGTTCTCACAATGTCAGTATATGTAAAATGTGTGGAGAGAGTCTGAAAAACAGCATTTGAAGTGTATAGGCCTAACCATTGGTTTCCATCGTAAAGAATTCCATTCCCGATCCAAAGTGGCTGTTCTCCATTTTCAAGTGTTCTAGTCTTCATTTTTAAAAAAAATGCTAAATTTTCTTTAGAACCATTCCATTCAAACCTTTTAGTGTTTCTTCCCCAATCAAAACCATTTCTTCCCAAATCATTTAGCATTTGTTCACTATTTCGTATAGTATTATACTTCAGGGTCATAAAAATGTTTCAGGAAACCTCAGTTTTTCTAAGTATACTCGAAGCAAATTCAATCACTTACTTTTTTTTTTTCAAATCTTCATTTTCAAGGAACGAGAACAAAGACCACCAAACCTTCTTAGTCCAGCACTAGAAGACCCAGTTTTCATAAACTACTATTTGTGGACTGAATTGTTACCAAGACCACGGAACTGAAAGAAAAGAAATGAGAGGCGTGATTTGAAGTTTACTGGAGACTGAAATCCTGATAATATGCATTAAACCGAATTACTGGTAATGTTTATTGAACCAAATTCTTAGTGATATACATGTATTAATTCTTAGGCCAATTCAACTTAATTAGTAGATTATCATCCAGGGTCACCAAAAATTATGGCGCAGATGAGAGGATTTTATTTTTTAATTTTTATTTTCTGAGATAAATATTAATGACAAACGAGTTTTTGTCAACAAAAGTGCATCATTTAATGCCAGATGGATATCAATCTATGCTTATTTCACAGACGAATTCAAGGTTAAGCTTCAATTTCAAACACAAAAACATACAAAACTTCTTCAAGATATGAAGAACATTAATCCCAATTTCCTTTCATTTACGCCCAAAAGAACATGAGAAATTAAGAAAAACATATCAATTTTTTTCATGTGGCTTTTCATGTTGCTATACTGGAAATGTAAACAAGAAGTGTAAATACCGGAGTCGGAAATGAAAATTTTCCGGAAATCACAAGTTTCACAAAATAAAAAAATTTGGGGCGGGCGGGAATGATAATCTATCAATTAAGTCGAATTGGCCTTAACTAAATTCCTGGTTGAATCTAATAGATAAGGTTATTAAGGCTAATTCAACTTAATTAGTAGATTATCATACCGGGTCACAAAAAAAATATGGGGCGGATGGGAGGATTTTTTAATTTTTATTTCCCGAGAAAAAAAAAATTATTGACAAAAAGCATCACACAAAGTGTTGATCAGGTTAACATTCAAAGAATCCTTGGTAGAAGATATAAAACCAACATTCTGTGATTTTCATCATTCACTCATGTCACTGGGAAGCAAGTTTGTTTGAAATCGTAATTTTAGCAAAAACAAAAAAATCGGGGTGGGTCCTTTTTTGAGGGGCGGGCGGGGATGATGATCTATGAATTAATTTTGATTGGCCTAACTACAACTATTAAATAAACAACAGAAAACTAAAAAAAAAATCAAGTAATTACAGTCATGAAAACTTTATTGTATATATATCACATCGCATGTTCATATTATGATGCGTATTGTATCGTGATGTACGTAGCCTGTGGAACTCAGGCATGTTCCATTTGTCAGTTTGTATAAGACGGGGCAGAATATACTTTTTCTTTAAGGATCGAGGTACTCTACATCGTCATAATGGCTGATTTCCTTTTAAAACATGGATGAAAATATGAATATTAGCAATATTTATCTATTCATTTAGTAGCTCAGTAGGTTAGCACGTAGACTGCGTGCTGAACTGTAGATCGTGTGTTCGAGTCCTGCAGGGATTTTTAAAAAAAAATTCAGATTGCTTTCGACTAAAACTGCATTTTTAGACTAAATAGAGTAAATTTTAAAGTTTTCAATTTCAAAAAATATTGTTGTACATATCCTCCACTTTTCATCCACGTCAAATTTCTCTGGTGTGGCATTCCTCCTTAATACAGGGGCCCCATTACATTTTAATTTGGGAACATTTAAGTGGTAAATTTGGGATTTGGTGGGGAGATGTTTGAAGTCTAACAAATGTTGTAACATGTAAGCACCAAATGAAACAAGGATTTTGCACTTAGTACTATTGATACTTGTATAACATGTGAATACTATTAATCTGGTTCCCTGTTTATGTAACACTTAACAGAGATCACAAGAACTGCTTTATAAATTTCAAACTGACCTTCACCTCACTTCAAACAGGATTTAAAATCCTAAGGAAGTTGTAATTTAAATGTGCATGCAACTTATCAAATATGAATTATGGAATTTGAAGTTAAATTTTGGAGAAAATGTGCTGTATTTTTAATTGAGAATGGGGTCAATTTCTATTTCTGCAGCTTGGCAAGATTTAAATCTCTCTTATCTAAATGTCTTATACAGGGTTGCTAGTCACCGGTCAAGGCCTCAGCAGAGGAAATATTTGTGTACAAAATTTGTGTTTTGTGACCAGTTTGTGTGATGCTTGCAGGGATGCAGTTTTGCACAATATCTCAATTCCTTTTGATTTAAGTTTAAAGGTCAAATGCTAACTTTAGGACAAGGTCATTGAAAAGCACTTTTACCAAATACCCTATTTTACTAATGTTTTAAGTTCTTAGAGTGTGGATACTTCTCCTTGATATCTAAACTGATTTTACTTTGCTAAATTACATAGTTCCAGTCGTCATTTGTGTTGGTTATCATTTAGAAATGCTACAGGGAAAAGGATTGAGCAGAATACCTTGTGTTAATGGAATTAAAATATATCCTGAATAAAGATCGTTTACTTGGAGGGTACATATATACTGTATACAGTAATTATATTACAAGTAATAGAACGTATGTCCGTGCACGCTTCACAGCTGGCTACCAATAGTAGAAACAGTGATCCTGGCTTATTAACCGCATATTGTCGGAATATTGATCTTTTGATTAAACCCTTTTTGATATGATAATTCTCATTTTGAGCATGTTTGTGGTGTCGCTGTCCTGTAACAAATACAATAAAATGTTTTTATTTAGTTATACCCACCCCCGCCTTCCTCGCTGAGTGACGGTATGCAGTTTTGGTTTTCTGTCTCCTTGGCCTTAGATGAGGGAGGGGAAAATTTAAGTCATATGAAATGGAGGTTGGGTGGTTTAGTCCATGGGAAGGTCAAGGTTTCTTGTTAGTTCAAGGATTTGCATGGAGGTCAAAGGTCAGTTACATTGTGCTGCGCGCACCATAGGATTTTGTTCCAGGGATGGGTTGGGGACTGTGTTTCACAGATAAACCTTGTGCTTTTTCTGAAACATGATGTAAGGGGAGTACCTGTTGGAATTTGAGATGACCACTGGTCAATGTTGCAGTATCAGTAGTATAGATTTGACCTTTTGGATTACATCACTGGTCAGTGGACATTAAGAAATAAATTTTATTTTTGAAATATACATGTTAGTGCTCCATGAAAAGTACGCTGGCGTGAAGCATTGCTGTTCATACCCTCATGTATATTTTTAAAAATGAAATTATAACCCATATTTACATTCTATTTTCATTTCGTGGGAGAATTTTCAGCCGTTGAAAATAGTCCTACTATATTTATCAATGTTCATACCCACATTGTTCACATTCATGAGGAAATGGCAATCATTATAAATAATTCAATTCTTTTAGTTTTATCGAAGGCAAAAACATTTTGAAATGTAAATATTCCAGTATGATTGTTTTAAATGAATTACTTTTCGGTTGTTTTCCACTCTTCATCATGAACATGAAGGACGAGACCTATCTGACTGACACATGTAAACCCATTCATTAGTCTCAGCTGTTCATCTTCTATATGATGTAGTGAATGTTTAATCCTCAGGTTCAGTATTTCTGCCATGTAATAACAAGCATTACATGTCAATACTTGTTACAAGAATAGAAAGTCGACCCAAATTTTGTTATAATTATATTCTTACTGATGTATATACCTGTTTTGATAAGAATAAGGGAGAGATACAGTGTGAACAATTTCCTTGAGAAGTAGAAAAAGAATCATTGATTATATTTCATGGATAGCTACATGATAAAAGAGTGGCTGGAGTGACATGCAGGGGTGGGTTTTTTCTTCTTTTCAGAGGAAATCCTCTGATTTGCTCAATTTTCGAAAAAATGAAACACTCTGGATTTGATCTAAAGTGGCAGAAAATGATATTTTTCCAGGTAGGGTGAAGTGTTTTCCTCCCTTTTTGACCAGTTTTCCCTCTGATCTCTGAGGAATTCAGTCACATCCCTGTACGTGTACTGTTATCTTAGATATCCTGTGCCTCTCTCTGCCTCAGTACTACTTATTTAGTAGACATTCGTATGAAGAATCTGTTGCTCCTAAATTGGAGACTTCAACTTTAGTTAGGTACATAGATTAGGATGTGTCATTTATTAGGTGTTGTATTCTTAATGTGTATCGTGATGCCTGTGTGTAGGTGATAGTCCTATTTATCAATAAGCTGAGCCGTGTAATGTGTATATACATGCACTTAAACAGATCAGATATCTCGACAATATAGCTGAGCATGGTAAAAATTTTCACCTCTGTATTACATTCTGCTGATCTCGGAGAATGCTCCTAACATTTATGGGGTCACCATATCTTAGGTTTACAAGCAATTCTCTGAAAATAATGTGTATATGTTTATACTTCTGTGGGGATCCGGGTTAGAATAGGTCCTCAGTACCACTTGCTTGTCTTTAGAGGCGACTAAATGGGGTGGTCTTTTGGATGAGACCACAAAAATTGAGGCCTCGTGTCACAGCAGATGTGGCACGATATTTAAGATCCCTCCCTGCTCAAAGGCCGTAAACACCGAGCATTTTGCAACCTTTGACCAGCAGTGGTCTCCATATGAGTGAAAGATTATTGAGAGGGACATTAAACAAACTACAATCAATCAATCAATTTATAAAAGATTTTCGTACATGTATATATACCCTTCATCAATTTAAAGTAAACTTTTTTTTTTTTAGATTTAAGATCTTTAGGGGGCCAGATTATATGTATATGATTATATGGTATAGTACATGTACAGTGTACTTGTGTATGCAGATATTTACCTGTGTAGATATTAAATTAATAATTAATTTCTCGGTGTTTTAATGTATACTTATTATGATATGTGTATATTTTTAGGTTTAGTTGTTTAGTATATACTTACTATATGTGTATATTTTTAGGCTTAGTCGTTTAGTATATACTTACTATATGTGTATATTTTTAGGCTTAGTCGTTTAGTATATACTTACTATATGTGTATATTTTTAGGTTTAGTCGTTTAGTATATACTTACTATATGTGTATATTTTTAGGTTTAGTTGTTTAATATATACTTACTATATGTGTATATTTTTAGGCTTAGTCGTTATGGAAAGCAATGTCAACCTACAGAGCCTTGATCCACGGAAACAAGAGTTACTCGAGGCCCGTTTTCTCGGCAGCAGGGTAAGTATTGAACTGTGGAGTTCTGTAGATTTTATATTAAAGCATTGAGCTGTATACCGGATAAAAATATGCACAGTAAAACACGGTTACAGCGAACACACTTCTAATGAATTCATGCTTACAGTAAAACACGATTACAGTGAACACACTTATAATGAATTCATGTTTACAGTAAAACACGGTTACAGTGAACACACTTCTAATGAATTCATGTTTACAGTAAAACACGGTTACAGTGAACACACTTATAATGAATTCATGTTTACAGTGAAACACGGTTACAGTGAACACTTATAATGAATTCATGTTTACAGTAAAACACGGTTATAGTGAACACACTTATAATGAATTCATGTTTACATTAAAACACGGTTACAGTGAACACACTTATAATGAATACACACTTACAGTAAAACACGGTTACATTGAACACACTTATAATGAATTCACATTTACAGTAAAACACGGTTACAGTAAACACACTTATAATGAATTCACATTTACAGTAAAACACGGTTACAGTAAACACACTTATAATGAATTAATATTTACAGTAAAACACGGTTACAGTGAACACACTTATAATGAATTCATGTTTACTGTAAAACACAGTTACAGTGAACACACTTATAATGAATTCCTGTTTACAGTAAAACACGGTTACAGTGAACACACTTATAATGAATTCATGTTTACAGTAAAACACGGTTACAGTTTACATACTTAATATAATGAATTCATTCTTACAGCGAATTGATTTACATAATGCGAGTTATGAATTTTTTGTGTAATGCTTGCTACCTTCACCACCTGATGATATAAGAAAAAAAGTATTTTATTGTTTAAATGACAGTAGCTCCGTAGCAGGTCATGAAATTTATAAAGGTAGAAGGTTCAGCAAGGTTTTTCAAGCCCTCAGGTTAGGGGAAAGCCCAGAAGCTTCTGAAAATCAGAAATTAGGACATTTTTATTTCAAAGATCCGAGAGCAGATGATGTTCCCAGCCTAACGTGTCGAAAATTCCCGGCTACCTAAATGATGTGCTAGTGATATAAAGAGTATAAAGGGCCCCAGTTCTGTGTATTTTATGTCGTAGTGACAACCCTGCGTATCAAGCTTTGATTGTCAAACTTTTCACCTGTTATAAGTGTAACTAAAAGGTTGTTAGCACTGTTAGGTGAGAGGCATGAAAGTTGAAGCTGCAAAAATTGTAGGACTTTCAAAACAATGTCCTGTTTAAAAGCATGCTGTGTAAAAATGCAGATATAACAGGTTGAAAAGGGAGAGAGGGGGGGGGGGACTTGAAAGACTCACTCTCCTTTGGATCCATCACTAAGGTGTATATCAAGCCTAAGACAGTATGCATCAATTTATATAAATGGATGGCTGTGGATTTTTGTTGGACTTCAGTGTAGTCCCTGCCAGACCTTCATAGTAAGCATAACAGACACTTGTGTAGGAGATGCTTGGATATGGAGTCCTTATTATGAATTCAGGTCTCAATAAAATGGCCTAGCTCTTGCTGAACACAAACCCACTAAATCAATTTCATTTGCCAAGTGATTAGGAATTTACGTTTTCCTAGTGTTCATCATCAAGTGCCTCTGTGTAACAATAATTAACATTCAGCCTACGTTTGTGTGTTTTACTGAATGTTGGAATAAAATGGCGATGATGTCATACTTGGACAGATCATTGTTATATTCCAGCCACTGTTGGTCCTACAATCTCTGAAGCGTTTGTCTGACCCTGAGTGAACAGTGAGCTATAGTATGGGAACAATGGGTAAATAATGAGCATGCTATAATGGGGATTGGGGAAGGTTTCATGGACTGTACACGGATGATATGACAAAATGTCAGAAATTCTGTCAATCATCACCTAAATATTTGTAAAATCATTAATTTTCATGGAGGTTTAATTTTCATTTTTTTTCCAAACCATGTGCTTTGTACTTTACCTAAAATTTAACACCCCCTCCTCTAATCCGAGATTCCTCTGACTCTTAACCCCGCTTTTATTTTGCGACTTCTGCGGGGGAGAGTCAGAGCGGACTCCATATTGAAAAATGGGAATTCAGCGACACCAGCTGGTGTCGCTGCTTTACCTACCTCTTACAACTTTATTTCGCGGACCCATCTTCCAAGACGCGAGGATTCAGTTATCGGAAGATTATTCTGCAAATACATCATGATTAATACGATGCTATCGCCGTTTAAACGATGGAATTTTGTGTTTACATGTGCTGACGTCATGCGGAAAGAAATCAAATGGCGAGGCGGCGACCTAATTCAAGTGATGCTCCATTTGTCGGTGTTAGGGCCGTTTAAACGGCGATAGCATCGTATTAATCATGATCTATTTATAGATTTATCTTCCGTTAACTGAATTCTCACGTCTTGGAAGATAGATCCGCGAAATAAAGTTGTAAGAGGTAGGTAAAGCAGTGACACCAGCTGGTGTCGCTGAATTCCCACTTTTCAATATGGAGTCCGCTCTGACTCTCCCCCGCACATGTCAAATATAAAAGCGGGGGTAAGAGTCAGAGGAATCTCGGATTACCCCTCCTCCAAAAAAAAAGAAAGAAAAGAAACTATACTACTATAAAGATATCAAGTCACAGTGAACGTGCTTATCAATTGTCATCTAACTATGGAAATTTTGAGATCCCAAAAATATTTTACAGTATATACATTTATCCATATTGACCTTCATATCTATCCATATTGACCTTCATATCTATCCATATTGACCTTCTTATATTTATCCATATTCACCTTCATATATTTGCATTCATCAATGTTTATTCAATAACAAACCTTTGTTTACAAGTTCAAAATGTCCTCAAAAAGGAACTCGGTGTCGACTTGAAATATCGGGGTAGATAGGAGGCTAGGAGGAAGGGATATCTTCTAGCCCTGAACGACATTTATGGGATGTTTGTTTCTTCACAGTTCATAAGAAATATGTAGGACTTAATCCAGGAGATAAGCCCAAGGAACTTAAGTTTTCTTTAGCTCTTGTGAATGCAATGCAATTTTTTCGATTTACATTGAAATGTTTGATTTAACAAACAAAAAACACAAAAACCTATTTGACCTGATTCTGTGTATGGTATTTCATGCCCATAAAATTTTCAGTCACACAATTTGTCATACTACGCAGCTGCAGCTGTTGATGAACAGAAAACACTGCAGTATGGTTTTTGTTGTTGTTTTAATGAATTAAAGATTGCCTGTTCAACATTAATCACGTTTTCACCTTATCTGAACCATTCTAGAGACATATCCCAAACAGAAAGTGTTGTGTTTTTTCTGAAGTCACGATTTGTGAGGGAAACAGTTTGTATAGCATGACTGGGATGGGATGGAATTGAGGAAACAATTGAACAGAGTTGGTGCCAGTGACAGGAATACTAATACAAACACAACTTGAGTGAACTGGGTGACCCCAAGATATCTTATTCCAGGGACCCTTGGGACCAGTAAAACATTACAACAACCCTAAAAAAAATTTAAAGAAAACTTTTTGAGTAATAACAAGAAAAGTTGAGGTAGGGTTAGACTGCTTGGTGATAGCTATATACATAAAATGCTTCTGATGGTGACCTACATATTGTAGATAATTTCTTCACCTTTGGTGTTGTTATTGTCCAGGCTTGCAGGGATCAGTTCAATATGATGGTGTCAGATCACTATAAACCTGTACTAATGATAAGAGACGTCCATACATCTTCATTAAGCAATCAAGCCTCGTTTTGTGTGGTGATCGCTTTACTTCAAGCATTTTCAATTGCCATTGTGTGTGTGTCATGTTGAGAAACACAAATAAAGGTGGTGAAATCTTCAGTTTTATTCCAAATGGCAGGTAATTATGACGATTCCATGATTTAGGTGTAACACCACATTGCAAGTAGAAAAGGGAGACAACTTTTGTATTCAGTTGTGTACTGATTTATGTAGGAACAATATACACTTTAAACTGAGGAACTTTATACTGACACAAAAAATGTGAAGCCACAGCACATGCTTATTGAGGTGTGGAGTGATAAAAATGTCACAGAATAATCAGGCAATTCATGAGTCCCCCACACTATTGATTTTTTTTTTTTAAAAACCAAATGTACTAACAGAGTACACAAAAGAAAGGGCATTAGTAGTTATATTTTTGTCTGTTAGGTCATGTACATGTGTATGCCTAGGTTTTGAGTGTTTCGAGTGTTAACTGATATCTGGGGAATTTGATCATGCAGTTTGACCGCTGGTCTGTCTGATGGACAATGGTGAGGAGATTCATCTGTTTGATTGTGCTAAATATACACCACTGCTGATATGGTCCGATGACAATGTAGGAATTATATGTGTGTACACAGACTGGGGCCCACATGATATTCAGTGGTGACAGTGCACATTGACGTATAGCATTAGAGTATAATATTGATTTTGGTATTATTGCATTAGTAAACATTCACACTTTAACTTACTCTTTTCCTCTCTCTCCTCTCTCTCTCTCCCCTTTCTCTCTCTCTCTCCTCTCCCCCTCTCCCTCTCCTCTCTCTCTCTCTCCTCTCCTCTCTCTCTCTCTCTCTCTCTCTCTCTCTCTCTCTCTCTCTCTCTCTCTGTTTCTTACTCCCCCTCTGTATCTTCCTCCCTCTTCTCTCTCTCCTCTTATTCCCTCCTTCCTATCTCCCTCCCTCTCTTTCCCTCCCTCTCCTCTCTCTCTCCCCTCCTTACTCCCCCCTCTCTCTCTCTCTCTCTCTCTCTCTCTCTCTCTCTCTCTCTCTCTCTCTCTCTCTCCTTACTCTCCCCCTCTCCAATTGAAACTGAAAGATCAACGATTGATCAGCTTATCTTCTCTTTTCCTCTCACTTTATTTTTCTCTTTTCTCTCTCTCATTATATATATTTGTATATTATACTGTGGAGATGTGTTTTCAACTGATTGACCCCAAGTCCCCACTAACAACAACAGAGCATTCTAATTATAGAAAACATTGTTACTTGTGTGGCTATACAGCTAGAGTACAAGGCACTGTGGTGAAGTGTGAACATGCAGAGGAAATATTTACAGAGGGGCTGACCACAAATTATTTTACTTTAGTCCCTGCCTAATTCACCTTATCCTTTTTTTTATTAAAGGAGTCCAGGACTTTCGGTCTTCATTTTTAGCAAGTGGCAGGTCCACGCACACGCTTAATGTCAGGAACTTTTAAAGCCATCATGAAACTTTCTCCATGTTGTATTGTGATCTGATTCATTGCAAATTAGGTGCCCAAATGGGCATAGCATTCAACATGTATGATTCAAATCACAAATACAATACAGGACTGAGTTCCAGTACACAAATACAATGTTCATATATATATGCAATGGACATTACTCAATGCACATCATGGATATGGGTGTGTCGTATGTGGATTACAGACTCCGCTGAAATGGAAATGCAAATGTAACACAATATATTGTTTTATGAAACAAAGGATAGCAATAATGTTGGTGTAGGACACAATTATTTCGGTATTAGGGTTAAAGCAACATACACAAAGCTAACAAAACAAACATAGTAATATATACCTCACATATCTAACTGTTAACATGTGAAATGTTTTTGTATTCATGACATTCGTGTTTAAGTTAACACAACTGCATGCATCCTTGAAATTGTATTCAACTGCATTCATTTCATGCTTCTGTTTTCTTTTGTTTATTAATCACTTAAGATTGGCAAGTCTGTCAGACGTTCAGTGTGTCAAATTGCTGAGTCTAAATTTGGAAATAAATATTGAATCAGTCAGTCCCAGATAAATCTGAAATCAGTCTGAGATAGATGAGAAATCAGTCTGAGATAGATGAGAAATCAGTCTAAATTTGGAATTAAATATTGAATCAGTCAGTCCCAGATAAATCTGAAATCAGTCTGAGATAGATGAGAAATCAGTCTGAGATAAATGAGAAATCAGTCCGAGATAAATGAGAAATCAGTCTGAGATAAATGAGGAATCAGTCTGAGATAGATATCAAATCAGTCAGTCCCAGATAAATCTGAAACCAGTCCGAGATAAATCTGGAATCAGTTTGAGTATAATCTGGAATCAGTAAGTTCGGGATGAATCTAACTTGAAGAATTTTGTGCTTTGTTTGTCTTGATTTGAAGAGAGTGTGTGTATTGTGTAAGGGTCATTAGCTATGTGCCATCATTCTGTCCTTGTTCTTTAGAAGTCTCTTCCTATGAACACTGTAAATTTAAGAGATCAGGGTATTTGTACATTGTACAAGTCTCTTTCATTCTAGCATGTATTTTGAAATGAAGGAGTAAGTGTTTGGTTGTTGTTGTTTTTCAATAGATTTACGCTCAGGTGAAATCTTTTCTGAATATGAGTTCTCTTTAGTCAGTGCTGTTACATTAAGGATATGTGCATAACACATTAATAATTCTGTTTATTTTTGACATCACTGCAAAGGCATTTACATGTACTGTCGCTAATCGGGCAATCTGAAGTGTTCTGTAACCAATGTTTCAGAAACAGGAAGTTCAACATCTTTATTTCTTTCATGAATATGATACAACTTCATTTTGCATCCAAAACAATGAATGAAACATACAAACTTCATTTTTTGTGAAAGATGCTTTAGCATAGAGACAAAATGTAGACAAGCTATCTAATGTCTTTAATTGGTATGTTGTTTTTTTTTTGGTATTGCTGAGTTGTTGAATTGTATGAGAGATAATATTTCGTGGTATATTAGTTTCAGCCATTGAATGTTTCATCCAACCCCCAAGAGAATAACAGTAACCTCAGTGCTGGGTCGAATGCAGGGGAGGATGAGGTAAGGGAACCAATTTAATCTATAAACTGGTCATGCTCAATAAAAATCTAATTACAACTGAAGACTTTAAACAGATGCAAAGCATCATTAAACTTCCAAGATGTCTTGTATCATGATATTTATATCAATCAATTTCGATATTTGATAAGCTAAATTTCAGAGCAGAGAAATATACTATTCATAAAAAAGAGGTCTTACATGATAAAGTCTCAAAATTTTGTTTAGCAATTAAACATGTTAAAATTGTCAGATTTTATAACCTGTACTATTTTCTTGTGCTGTCTATTTCTAGGTCAAGCAATTAAGCTCATGAAGTGCATCCTTTGAGAATTTTAAGCATGCCCACTAATTATGAAATAATTTGTTAATTAGGCACACTTGATATTAACTCCTGAGAAACAACCCAGGACTCCATCAGAGAGAAAGCGAAAGAGGAAAGCCACAGCCAATGACAGCACTGAGAGCAGTGAGTATTTAGGCAGGCGGTGTGTTTTACAATGTACTCTACCAAAACCTGAAATATTACATCGTAGGGGGAAAATAGTTACAAGTACCTTTGTGATTTGTTAGAAAAGGATGCATCTTGTACCCTATGCCCTCTCATGCATTTTGAAGAGGTGTTCTTTAAAGAGAATTGTGACTCACTATTCACTAGACTTGGTACTCTGGGGGATAAATGTACCAAATACCCCCCCCCCCCCCCCCCCCCCCCCCACTCACACACATTCACACCACACACACCATTTATCTCCCACTCTTAACCCTTAGCCTACTGCATTAATTTTCATTGTATATTAGTGCAGTGCTGAATAAAAAATTGCTATACTGTTGAAATGTGCATGCTCTCTTTGAATATGTGTATCTCGTGGCTTTTCATTTCGGCATATCTGTTTGTCTCGCGGAAAAGTTCATGAATAAAATCACTAGTGATAAATAATTTCAGAAAATCCAACTGTGTTGTTATATTCAGCGCTGTATTCAGTTTAGATTCCCCGTTGAACGGAGCGATTACAACATCACTGTCCCGACATGACCAGTTATTACTCAAGTCGTCAGGGAAATCCTGGTCTGATTCCGGGGGAAAATCTGAAATCGGCAGATTGGCCAATACGTGCCGATTCTGTAATAAAATATCCTCCGGTCCAAAGCCTTCAAAAACATTGTTTTCATCATCAGTAAAGAAATTGGTGACTGCTTCTTCATCGCTCCAATCGACGTCGGCCATTTTGTTACATTATTTTTAAACAACAATATGCACTTCGGTTTACATCGATCTTCAATGAGATAAAGCCCGAGAAACCCGAAAATAAACGGTATTTTGACCAATGAAAGCCTTTACAAGCCTTCACTTCGTACTAATCCGGCTTGGGATTCCCCTCTGTTGCATAGCATCAACAGTAAACAAGTACGTCACGGAATCGATAATAGTCGCGTGTAGCAATGGTGCGTTGTAAGTGCAAAACGACGAAAGTCGCGTGTAGCAGCCTATGGGTTAAGTACATGTCAGGGATTCAGAATTTAGATGCTCAAATGGAATTGTTCCTGATAGCTTGATGTAGATTGTGTTAGATTCTATAAACGGAATAATTCAATGGCCTACATTATTGCAGTTATTGCCCTTACACCAGAAGTTTGGGGCGTGCTTATCGATGCAGTCCTAAGCTTCAGATAAAATAGTATTAACAAATAAGATATAGTAAAGCTTACGGTACCAAATCTTTATCATGGGCTGAGTTTTAACAGGTGGTATTACATCTCTAATAATAACAAAATTTAGTTGCTTCTAATGAATATTTGAAGGTATGTTTGCACACATAGTAGGCTTATATGTAAGAATTTTTTTATATCAAATATATGAGACGACAATACAAGAATACAACGATATAAGGCCTCAACTGTGCACATGTTTTTGTGCGCTGTAAATTGAAGGTTTTCGTAAGGGGTAGATCTGTAGCTCTCTGATCTGTCCCCAATATTTTTTCAGAGAGCTACAGTTCTGCAGCTACATCTTCTCTTGAACCACTGGGCCAATTTCAGTTAAACTTGGTACACATCATCCATGGGTGAAGGGGATTCAAGTTTATTCAAATCAAGGGTCATGCCCCCTGGGGAGATAATCACGAAAATGCAAAAATAGGGTGGGGACATTTAAAATCTTCTCAAGAACCACAGGGCCAAAAAAGTTGAAATTTACATGAAAGCTTCCTGGCATAGTGCAGATTCAAGTTTGTTCAAATCATGGCTCCCAGGGGTAGGATTTGTATATTTTTTGCCCTTTTGGTATATATAGTTATTGTATATCATCATATCTTTTATAATTAAATCAATTCTTACTGATTTGAGAAACTATTTCTGGGTGTTGTGAACCATCTTAAGAACCACTGGGCAAGAAAAGGGGAAATTTACATGAAAATTTGCTGACATGGTGCAGATTTAAGTTTTTGCAATTCATGGTCCCAGGGAGTAGGATGGGGCCACAGTAGGAGATCAAAGTGTTATATGCTGATATATAGGAAAAATCTTTAAAAATATCTCTAGAACTATTTAAGCTAGGGCTTTCACATTTTGTATATACATTTTTTATGGAAAGACCTTTCATGTAATGCAATGGTGTGTGAGCTTGTGACCTTGACCTGGAAGTTTAACTTTTGATAAGAATCTGACCTCTACAATTTGTCCTGAACTATTTAGTATTTAAGGTAGATCTTTCACATCTTGTATATATATTTCTTATGGCAATACCTTTCATTTTATTTCATGATCTTTGACCTTGTGACCTTGAACTCTGAGTTTGACCTACTTTTAAGAAAACATAACCTATTAAGTTTATTAAATATATTTGGAACTTTTCTAGGTGGGGCTTTCATATAATGTATATAGAGTCTTTATGGCAATACCTTGTACCCATAGTATTTGATCTTTTGACCAACATGTACCTTTTTTTTAAAAAAAATCCTGACCTATTCAATATCTCCTGAACTATTTAAGGTAGGGCTTTCATATTTGGTATATAGGTTCTTTATGGCAAGACCTTGTTATTTTGTGAAGCTTGACCTTATGACCTTAGAGTTGGACCTACTTTTTAGATCTCTGACCTAATCAATAACTCCTGAACTGTTTAAAAGCTTTTATATTTTGTATATTGATTTATTATGGCAAAACCTTTTATTTCATAATATGACCTTTGCTCTTGTAACCTTGGAATTTGACCTACTTTTAAGGAAACGTAACCTGTTAAATATCTTCAGAACTATTCTAGTTGGGGCTTTCGTATTTTGTTCGGTTTTGTTGATGCACCTCTGTGTATATGTGAATTCATTTTCAGTTATGATATGATCCTTTGGGGACCACAATATGGGGTCAAAATTTTTCATGGGAATAAAGATTGATAAAATTCACAGCAGCTGAACAATAGCAGGGCCAAGGTGACTCATGTGAGCGATGTGGCCCATGGGCCTCTTGTTGTTCCTCTGTGGAAACATATACTGTCCCAGATTACATTAGTGCACAACCACAAATAATAATCCTCACATCGTCATTCCTATGTGAAAAAACCACAAATAATAATTCTCACATCGTCATTCCTATGTGAAATCCATGTCTGTGTCACAAACTTTTGACTGTTCTATAAAGTAAGCCAAACTTTATTTAAACAGCAGCTGTCCATGTTAAATTTGCACATGAAGACCATCACTATTGTATTGTTAGGTTTACAAACATATAAACACCCAAACATGAACGTTCCGATAAAATAGAACAATAAATAATAAAATAATTTACTGATTACTTTTTCAAAATCTTCTGAAATTCACTGTCAATTTTTTTTTTTTTTCATTTGAGGCCTTGCCATTGTTTTCATTAATTTTATTGACAGATTTTAGGGTAGAATTCGCTTAAATTTTGGACAGGAGGGTTTATATTTACCCCCCCCAAAAAATGAAAAACTCCTGGGGTGCATTTTACAAAAGAACTTACGACTTATGACCAACTTTACAAATTGGAATTCTCCCGCTTATTGTAAGATAATTCACTCCAATGTAAAATAGTGAAGAAATGATGTTGAAAATTAAGTTTCAGAAACGTTTTAGTTCTTTCATTCAAACTAATAACTGTGTAATACAATTTAAGACTTGCGACTTTGTCGTAAGTTCTTTTGTAAAACGGGCCCCTGGCCTGTATAGATAAACAATCAGTTTAGATAATACTATAAAATGTTTTTCTTTACCAGTGTTTTTTTTTTATTTTTTTTTTTATGTGAACTAATGATTTTTTCATTGAACAAAAAATTAGACAATATGTTTTATCACAAGTTTGCATGAGAACAGGTGGAAGGTAATAAGAAATGTATTGACCGTTTCAACAAGTTTATGTGTACAGCTGCAGGTGATGTTCCTTTAGGATTACTATGTGATATAGATTATCCAACATCTAAATCTGTAAAGTTCGTAGTCTCTTGTTCATCATTTCAGAAATTTATCAGATTTTTGTTGAAACTTTATTTCTGCAGCTGAATGTATGTTTTTGGACCAAGAAAGAGATTTATTGTTCAATTACTTGATATTAAACATGAAAATGCAATTGCACATGATTTTTGCGAAGAAGATTTGAGTTGTGAATGTTACTTTAAGATTATCATTATAGATAAGCTATATTTCTGAATAAGGTCTCTCCCTTGCAAAAGGATTAATAAAAGACCTGGATAAAAAAAAGATGAATGATGAAAAATACCATCATGTGTTTAAAAAGATGCACCTCTATTAATTCAATGATTTAAGTAGCAGAAGAACTGTAGCTCTAGGGGATGAAAATTGGGTAAACCAGAGAGCTACAGATCCATTCATAATTTTTTTTTTAAATCATCAATTTACAGCACGACTGTAGTTGGGATTAACATACAATTATAATTATTTTCCTCGTCTTTCAGCGACTCCAAAATCCACGCGGCCTGAAGCGAATGGGAAGAAAATCAATGATTATTTTAAGGTAAGCAGTGTTTCCTGATGAATATTATATCATACAGAAGGAGAGATAAGCTCATTTTCTACACCAAATAGGGATAAGGAGATGATGAAGTGCTGTAGTAAGTGCTATTGATTCTTGCCAAGGAAAAATAGTACATTTCCTGTATCATGTATACAGAGACGGTGTTCTGATGCTGCATGGAAAAGGACATACTAGCTGGTAAACCGTAGTGACTCTGATTTAGACTTCCCAGACTTTATACCTGACTGACAGATTTTGTTATACTGTACGATGGTACCCTCTGTTCAGTGTTGCCTTTGATCGTACAAGACAGTTAACGTTTTGATCAGTAATCTCTACAGAGTTG
Organism: Ostrea edulis; assembly: GCF_947568905.1. Taxonomy (NCBI): domain Eukaryota; kingdom Metazoa; phylum Mollusca; class Bivalvia; order Ostreida; family Ostreidae; genus Ostrea; species Ostrea edulis. The sequence goes on along the minus strand of NC_079173.1, from coordinate 11,324,843 downwards.
ACAGCAGTGTGATTGAAATTAACACATTCACAAAGGTTCTGAAACTGGTCAAATATCTGTTGGACAGCTGTTCTGAAAATTTTCCAAATTTACCACACCAGTGACAGATTTATTGCACTATTTAGTTAATAAATGATTTTTCTGCCAAGGCCTGTAGAAATCAATATAAAGAGATTTCATCTTGTTCAAACTTTTATTTAAATTTCAGTTATTTTCCAATCTCTAAAACAACTTCTTCAATTGAAATGTCATTCTCTCCTTGGTTAGTTGTAAGAATCGCTTTGGATCTCTCTATCACGTGTCTTGTCCCTTACTGCCGTTTCAGACTACACTAGTGTAAAGTTCTACCTTGGAACTATTGTAAACTGACTTTTATTTGCGACTTTATTTCACGATTTACTAATGATGAACTGGTTCGCAGCAACTAATTTTCACGACCAAGATAATCTTAAACGTATAAGAAACATGAAAGGTCTGGTTCGTGGCGAGAAATATTTGCGATGAAGAGTTTCTTGTGAACCTTGCGAGGTTCTTGTGAACCTTGCGATAATTTCTCACACGAGAATATGGGTTGGTTTACAGTAGGTCTTCCTGTACTTTTGAGTTTCTCTCTAATTGCTCAAATGTTATAATTAATTAAGGTAGCACAATAGTCATTTGCTTCAAGTTTTATATTGAAAAAAAAGTAGCTGAGCTAAAATAATTCAAGAATTTCTCCAAATTTGAGTGCTGTCATGCAAGACTATTATAGTAATCTATCTATTAAGTTGAATTGGCCTATTGGACAGTCCCTGATGATGTAAATTTCAAACCTTTCACTCTTGCAAGTGATATAAACTTTAAATGATGAGAAAATGCAACTGTAACACTACACCCAGAAAGTCAGTACTCTGTAACACTACACCCAGACAGTACTCTGTAACACTACACCCAGACAGTACTCTGTAACACTACACCCAGACAGTACTCTGTAACACTACACACAGACAGTACTCTGTAACACTACACACAGACAGTACTCTGTAACACTACACACAGACAGACAGTACTCTGTAACACTACACCCAGACAGTCAGTACTTTGTAACACTACACCCAGACAGTACTCTGTAACACTACACCCAGACAGTACTCTGTAACACTACACACAGACAGTACTCTGTAACACTACACACAGACAGACAGTACTCTGTAACACTACACACAGACAGTACTCTGTAACACTACACCCAGACAGTACTCTGTAACACTACACACAGACAGTACTCTGTAACACTACACACAGACAGTACTCTGTAACACTACACACAGACAGACAGTACTCTGTAACACTACACCCAGACAGTACTCTGTAACACTACACCCAGACAGTACTCTGTAACACTACACACAGACAGTACTCTGTAACACTACACACAGACAGTACTCTGTAACACTACACACAGACAGACAGTACTCTGTAACACTACACCCAGACAGTACTCTGTAACACTACACCCAGACAGTACTCTGTAACACTACACACAGACAGACAGTACTCTGTAACACTACACACAGACAGACAGTACTTTGTAACACTACACACAGACAGTACTCTGTAACACTACACCCAGACAGTACTCTGTAACACTACACCCAGACAGTCAGTACTTTGTAACACTACACCCAGACAGTACTCTGTAACACTACACCCAGACAGTACTCTGTAACACTACACCCAGACAGTCAGTACTTTGTAACACTACACCCAGACAGACAGTACTTTGTAACACTACACACAGACAGTCAGTACTCTATAACACTACACACAGACAGACAGTACTCTGTAACACTACACCCAGACAGACAGTACTCTGTAACACTACATCCAGACAGTCAGTACTCTGTTGTTTCTTCTCAATTGGTATAGTTATGAATGTTTCAGAAAATTGTCTATTGTTACTTAGAGAATTGTAAACTATTATGAGGTTAACATGTTTTTCCTTGAGCATTTCCCACATGAATTTGTATTTTGTGATGAGGAAATTAGGAAGAGTTAAATGAAAATAGGGCTGTAGGCTTCATTTTGAGGAATTTACTTGTGTTTCATTTTGATCAGAATGCATTGATTGTACTTTATTTTTATACAGCAAAACCAGTCCCCTAGTAGAAGCTCAGTGAATGCACACCTTGGAACCAAATCACCCTCTCCTCAGGGTATTCCCTATGTAAGTCTTCAATATTGAAACAGATGGCAGGTACACTTTGTACTCATCTTCATATACATGAAATTTTATGAAATTTGGTACATTGATAACATAAAGAAATTTTCATATGTCAGCAGTTGTGAGTTTAGTGCTCTTGCTTCATTACCAAAGGTACAAAAACACACATCTCACTTACACGAGTCCACATCAATAACTCTATGAGAGTGGTCTTTAGACATTTCCTCTGATCTAATGTCAGGGACATTGTTTTCTGTCCTGTCCATTTGTCTGAAACTTTTTGGTTATTGATAACTTTTGAATGGTGATTGATAGGTCTCATATTTGTGCATTCCTTGTGACAAGACCTTTTTCTTGGTACCAATGTTTTTGACCTTGTAACCTTGACCTTGGGAGTTTTATGTACTTTAATAAAAACCTAAGAAAGGCAATATCTACTGGTCAGGACTATTTAGGTAGGGCTTTCATATTTTGCTTATTAATTCCTTATGACAAGATTCATCTGATAACATGATCTTTGACATTGTGACCTTGACCTTGGTGTTTGACCTAAAATTCAAATGTTCAACCTTGCTCATAACTTGAAAGATGAGTGATAGGTCTCTCATAAATTGATTTATTTAAAGTTCAGTGCTTACCAATACAAAAATGCAAATCTAACTGAAGGGTTTGCAAAATTCAACAACTCCTCCATAAAATGAAGCCTCAGATTATGTTTAGTCGTCAAGTAGTGGCTAATATTGACACATAATGAATCCCCCTTTTGAATTCTTGTTATGTATTGGACAGGGTTACACAGTTCCTTCCCCTGGCAGTCTTAGTAATTCTGACAGTATGGGATACCCACCTCAGCGGTCCCTCTACCAGTACCACAAAGCTGTACAGACAGAGGTAGAATACGTCAACAGCGGGGAACACAAAGACAATCGCATTGAAGACCTACTACGGGTAAGAAAGCTGTAATATGTCAAAAGACAATCGCAGTGAAGACCTACTACGGGTAAGAAAGCTGTAATATGTCAAAAGACAATCGCATTGAAGACCTACTACGGGTAAGAAAGCAGTAATATGTCAAAAAACAATCGCAGTGAAGACCTACTACGGGTAAGAAAGCTGTATCATGTCAAAAGACAATCGCAGTGAAGACCTACTACGGGTAAGAAAGCTGTAATATGTCAAAAGACAATCGCATTGAAGACCTACTACGGGTAAGAAGGCTGTAATATGTCAAAAGACAATCGCAGTGAAGACCTACTACGGGTAAGAAGGCTGTAATATGTCAAAAGACAATCACAGTGAAGACCTACTACGGGTAAGAAAGCTGTAACATGTCAAAAGACAATCGCAGTGAAGACCTACTACGGGTAAGAAAGCTGTAATATGTCAAAAGACAATCGCATTGAAGACCTACTACGGGTAAGAAGGCTGTAATATGTCAAAAGACAATCGCAGTGAAGACCTACTACGGGTAAGAAGGCTGTAATATGTCAAAAGACAATCACAGTGAAGACCTACTACGGGTAAGAAAGCTGTAATATGTCAAAAGACAATCGCAGTGAAGACCTACTACGGGTAAGAAAGCTGTAATATGTCAAAAGACAATCACATTGAAGACCTACTACGGGTAAGAAAGCTGTAATATGTCAAAAGACAATCGCAGTGAAGACGTACTACGGGTAAGAAAGCTGTAATATGTCAAAAGACACTCACTGAGCTACAATGATAGACAAAGAAATCGATACAAAATATTTCACAAAACATTTGAATCACCATCTTGCGACACAGTGTCATGAAAAGTATAAATCTTTTAAACTTTTTTTATCAGCTTAATTATAATTAGGTTCAGTTTGTTCTTCCATGTCTTTTATATCTTAATAAGTTTAGGTGTGATAGTGTGCAATGTGTAACAAATGTCTAATTATGAAAGGAAAAATGACTTTATTTTACCCTTATGTATCAAGCACAATTCTTTTCTTTGGCCAATATCAAATTTTAGCTAAGTTGTACCTATGTACATGTGGTATTGAAAAAATGTAAATTTGCAAACCTTATGAAAAAGATGAATTGAAATCTTGGGAGTTTTTAACTAATATATGTACATGTATACCAATTGCTGTGGCTAACAATTTTATACTGCGTGATTCAAAGGTTTGTTTGAAATGGGTACATGGCGTAATTTAACATCATTTACATATTGTAAAGTACGTTGATTCTGTACTTTCAGCAAAATGAGGAACTTCGACGGCAAGTAACCACGCAACAGTCGCAGTTGACTGCACAACAGAAACTTATCGAGAAAAACAAAGATACCGCCCAAAAGTGTCTCCAAGTCAACAAGTCTCTTTTGATTGAAAAGGTAAGAGAACTCGCACAAGCACAAACATTCCTCATGAACAAGGTATGGGTAGGAATATTCTCTCATGAACAAGGTATGGGTAGGAATATTACCTCATGGACAAGGTATGGGTAGGAATATTACCTCATGAACAAGGTAGGGATAGGAATATTACCTCATGGACAAGGTAGGGATAGGAATATTACCTCATGGACAAGGTATGCATAAGAATATTACCTCATGAACAAGGTATCGATAGGAATATTACCTCATGAACAAGGTAGGGATAGGAATATTACCTCATGAACAAGGTATGGGTAGGAATATTACCTCATGAACAAGATATCGATAGGAATATTACCTCATGAACAAGGTATGGGTAGGAATATTACCTCATGAACAAGATATCGATAGGAATATTACCTCATGAACAAGGTATGGGTAGGAATATTACCTCATGAACAAGATATCGATAGGAATATTACCTCATGGACAAGGTATGGGTAGGAATTTTCTCTCATGAACAAGGCATGGATAGGAATATTCTCTCATTAACAGGTCTGATTTATTGCATCGAACAAGTCAAACCCTTTTCATCAATATCTCTTAATGTTAGAGTTATTCAAAATGCTGTGTACAGCATGATTTTCATTCATGAGAATATCACTTATTGAAAAAATTCCCTATGGTGTATTAAGTAGTACAGATAATATTGTGAAGTACAGTGTGTGTTACTCCCAGACCAACACACACAGAGTGAAATCAGTGTGAGGAGAGAAATTGTCCTGTGTAGACAGGTTTAATTAAGAACTAGCATTTAATCAAATAATGTGTGGATGAATGGATGGGATTGAGACGACTCTGTTAATAAAAGATTCCATCTCGGTCACACAGAGGCTATGGGAGAAGTAAAGCCGTAATCAAAACACTTCATCTGCATTGATTTTTGTGTTTGTGGAAAAGAATACATGCCTCATGTTAAGGGACTCCTTGTGGATGAAAAGTGGTATTGGTCTCTGATAAAACCCTGAAAGATGAAAAGTTTTTGTATGCAGAAAACAATATGATTGTTTTTGAAAGACTATTGTGTTCTTCAATTATTGCTATGGATCTATCAAACACCTTTTTGTTTTCAGTTTTCAAAGTATTGCATTATAAAGTCCAGTCAATTCCAGTTACAATTTTAACTGTACTTTTGTTTAGTTTTTTGTTAGCTCTGAACTGTATAAGCCAGAAACCTCATTGAAGACAATTATATAGTGCAGTAGAGTTGATTTACTGTATCACGGTATTTTGAATATGTACCCTGAATTTACAGAGCAAGTTGGAGAAGAAGACGACGAGGCAGAAGTCGATGGGGAATCGGTTACGTCTAGGGCAGTTTGTCACCCAGAGACAAGGGGCCACGTTTGTGGAGAACTGGGTGGATGGATGGGCATTTACGGACCTAATGAAGTTAGTGCTCACTAGAATACAAATAGGTGTTGGTTACTAGGTGACATTACTACGTTTCAAAAACTTGATCGTTACCCAGATCACCAGGTCACCATGACCTACTTTTGAGACAACATGATATTAGAGTCAAGAACTTTCATGTTTTACTTGTCCATTTTTTTAGCTCTTCTGAGCCGAAGGCTTTCGACTCAGAAGAGCTAATCATATGGCCATATGTCTGGCGTGCGGTGTGCGTCAACTTTTTGGGAAAAGGGCTATATCTCAAGAACCCCTTTGCCAATTTTTGTCAAATTTGTCACAGGGCATCCTTGGCCCAAAGGCTTTCATTTGTACTAAAACTAGGGGTGTGACCCTTTAACAAGGGGAGATAATTAGAAAAATGCAAACAAAAGTAGTGGTTGCTAAAAAATCTTATCAAGAACCACTGGACAAATTATCACCAAACTTATGCATAAGAATGAGGATAGGTTGTAAATAAGAAATTGTTCAAGGCATCATCCTGGGGTAGAGGGTGTGGTCTCAAGGTCACTTCAAACTTGACCTTAAATTTTGTTTTGTTAAAACTTGATATTTTGCTTAGTATAAGGACTAGGATCATAAAATTTTGTCAGTTGATGCATCTTAGGACCTAATATCATGTTGTCTCAAAAGTAGGTCATGGTGACCTACTTTTTGAATTTCTCAGGTAATTATTATTAAATGGATTTTGATGCACATCTTGGACACTTTTGAGCCTATGATCATCAAAAGTTGTCAGTTGATGGATCATGGGACGTTGAACTGCGTCATGTGAAAAGTATGTCGCCATGACCTACTTTCTGAAATTTATGGCTAATCATTTATGAATACATTTTAGATTGTTATTTCAGATACCGAGAGGTTTAGAATCATCAAACCTTGTAAGTTGATGCGTCTAGAGGCCTCGAAACATATTTATTCAAAAAAGTAGGTCACAGTGACCTACTTTTTGCAGACATTCAAATTTCACATTTTCAATTTTAGATGCATATTTTGGACACTATTAAGGCTAGGATCATCAAACTTTGTCAGTTGATGCATCTTGAGTCTTCATAGTTTGTTGACCAAAAAGTAGGTCACCGTGACCTACTTTTGGAATTTGACAGCTATATTTTAATATTTCATAATCTATTTGACTTACAATTATCAAACTTTGTCAGTTGACGCATGTTGAGTCTTCAGAGTGTGTTGACTAAAAAGTAGGTCACTGTGACGTATGTTTGGATTTTGACGACTATATTTGAATATTTCAGATACTATTTGACTTACAGTCATCAAACTTTGTCAGTTGATGAGTATTGGGTCTTCAGAGTGTGTCGACCAAAAAGTAGGTCACTGTGACCTACTTTTGGAATTTAACGTTTATATCTGAATATTTCAGATACTATTTGACTTCAATTATCAAACTTTGTCAGTTGATGCATCTTGAGTCTTTGGAGTGTGTCAACCAAAAAGTAGGTCATTGTGGCCTTCTTTTGGAATTTGACGGCTATATTTGAATACTATTTGACTTGTCAGTTGATGCATCTTGAGTCTTCAGTGTGTCGACCATAAGTAGGTCACCGTGACCTACTTTTGGACAGTTACACTTAAATTTTCAGGTCTTATTTGACTTAACATCATCAAACTTTGTTGTCCCGTGGGGATCCGGGTTAGAATAGGTCCTCAGTACCCCTTGCTTGTCGTAAAAGGCAACTAAATGGGGCGGTCCTACGGATGAGACCGCAAAAACTGAGGTCCCTTGTCACAACAGGTGTGACACAATAAAGATCCCTCTCTGCTCAAAGGCCATAAGCGCCGAGCATAGGCCTAAATTTTTCAGCCCTTCCCGGCAGTGGTGATGTCTCCATATGAGTGAAATATTCTCGAGAGGGACGTTAAACAACATTCAATCAATCAAACTTTGTTAATTGATGAATCTTGGTTAGTGAGAATTTTTGCCTGTTCTACAATGTATCAGAAGAGCAATTCTAGGCCCATGTGCCTATCGTTTAATTTCTTTTCTTTTCTTTTTTTGTTTGCAAGACCTATAATGGTACAAAATGTTTGACCTTGAGATCTTGATAATGACCTTTGACCTACTTTTCAAAGACAACATTGGTCATAGCATTTGAATTCCCAGTGATAGAGCTTTTGAATTTTGACTCCTTCATTTTGACATTAAAAGATGTGACCTTAATCAAACTTGTGTACTTCGAGTCAAGGTTGGTCATACAAAACAGTGTGCACCAGTTACGTAAATTTTCTCAGGTGAGCATGTTGAGACTCTGGCCACTTTGGGCTTATTGTCTACTGTGTAGATGTTGATTTTTTGGTTTTAATGGGCTCGCGCAAATCTAGAAGTGGCATGAAAAAAACCCAACACTTTTAACAGCGCGATCGATTGTCATGCCTATGATGTATTTGCTCATTTGAATACTCTTTATTTATCAGTCAGTCATACAATGAATTGATTAGGGTAACTTTATGATTTTAAAGCTAGCATATCTGACAATGTAAAAGTAAATTTTCATCGTGATCTGAAGACCTGGAACATTTGAAATCATTACCTTTATTCATTGTGCATCTGTCCAGAATTTGAATTTTAAAAGCTGTGATAATTTTTATCGTTGCCAGGCAACAGGAGAGGATTGCACAGGAGAGGGAAGATATTGAGAAACAGCGAAAACTTCTAGTCAAGAAAAAACCCAACTCCACAGTCACAAAAAATTCCAAAAACGACAATTTTCTAAAACCAGGTGGAGAGAAACCGTAAGTGGGCATATAAGTCGTTATAAAACTGTTCAGGCGTGCATGTAGTGTTGGATTGTCATAATCTGTAATGATATCCAATTTGGATTCCTCTTTATCATTCTCATCAGTAAGGAGAGTTAATGTTTGCGTAAAATTTCTTTTTCAGTCTGACATTAGCAGAGTTTTACGAACAGGATGAAATCCTAAAATTACGACAAGCTAGTCTAAAAAAGGAAGATGCGGACATTCAGTTAGAACTAGAGAAATTAGAAAGGGAGAGGAATCTTCACATACGAGAGCTCAAACGAATCCATAATGAGGATAACTCCAGGTTTGCCAGAGTTGTTTTTGTTGTAGTGATATCTCGTGTTGCAGACGTTTTCAGGGACACAGAAAGTTTAAACATTATTTACATACTGTAAAGTCAGACACTGACTATCATGGGGTAAAATTTCGGCATTTTAAGGAAAAATTACACAATTCATGGTGAACAATTCTTCTCTTTGTGGTAATTTAGTTTCTCAGTTGTTGGGAGATTTAAACTGGTAAATCATGACAATTACCCCTCAAGGGGAAGAAAATGATTTAAGTTTATAGCATTAATTTATATTGATTTTGGTAGTATTTGAAAGCAGAGTACGGTGGTTAGGTTCCGAGCAAAATTGTCCGGAAAAATAAAATGTCTGGATTTATTGATCCAGATGAATAGGTTCCTAGCAAAAATGTCTGGATAACTGAATCGCATATGTTAGATATTCAAATTAGGAATCAATATGCTTACTTAGTTGATATGTAAATTGAAATAAACATTGACAATTTGTTTTTTTATGTAAATCATGATATATTCATACACCACCGCGGTGACCGAGAGGTTAGAGTGTTCGCCCCGCATGTGGAAGGCCGGGTTCGAATCCCGGCCGTGACAGACCTAAGTCATTAAAACAGGTAGTGACAGTTCCATCGCCAAACGCTCGGCATAAGGTGTGAATGTCACGGGTCCTCGGAGATGACCTTAAAAATAACGGATAACCCATGTCACAGTAGGTGTGGCACGCTAAAGAACCCTTACTGCGCCGAGCATAGGCCTAAATTTGAAGCCCTTCACCGGTCTTGGTGATGTCTCCATATGAGTGAAAAATTCTCGAGCGAGACATTAAGCAAGATACAATCAATCATACATTTAGAAGCACTAAAATTGAAATATTTATGTACTTGTATATCTAATTACGACTACAAACAGATATACAAAGCATGCGTTAAAATCAAACAATCATTCACTACATGTACCTGTTATTGAGAAATCAATAATGCTTTTCTTTTGTCTTATTCTATAATTATCCAAGCTGAGATAGATTGCAAAACCACCCAAACTCATTATCATGAAACTACAACTGCTTTTCTTTGGCCGTATACTCGCCTATTATTTCGATCTGGTAATACCCTAGCAGAATTCTTATACGTGCATTTTTTTCCGGATCTGCTAATTACCTAAGCAGGACTCCAAATGACATGAAAAGTACGAGTGTCTGCATGCACAGAATTAATATGAATTGTCATACTTATTAAAATAAAAGAATTTCAGATAACTGATTATTTTCAAGGAAGCTTAAAAGTTCTAGGTGAAGTTTGTTTATGAAGTAATTATTTTGTTTACATATGCTTTTTCTGTCTATTACAGGTTTAAGGACCATCCAACTCTCAATGAAAGATATTTATTATTAAATTTACTAGGGAAAGGCGGATTTAGTGAAGTTCACAAGGTAAAGAAATTATAACCATGTTTTGTGGTTTTGGATTTTACTGTAGAAGATCATATGAAAATGTTAAGGAGGTATGCTACACCAGAGAAATTTGATGTAGATGAGAAGTGGAGGATATGTACAACAATATTTTTGAAATTGAAAACTTTCAAATTTACTTTATTTAGTCAAAAATGCAGTTTTAGTAGAAAGCAATCTGAAAAATATTTAAAACCCCTGCTGAACTCGAACCTGCGATCTACAGTTCAGCAGTCGGCATGCATACCTACTGAGCTACTCAGCTAGGTGATAATTTTTTTAATGAATAGACAAATATTGCTGATATTCATATTTTCCTCCATGTTTTAAAGGAAGTCGGCCATTGTGACGATGTAGAGTACCTCCTTAAGCAGTTTAATCTAGGAGATTCACTGTCTGATGTGTTTAAGTCTTGTCTTTTCTAGGTATGTTGTAAAAAAAAAAAAAAATAATCTCTCAATTTTTCTTTACCACAGGGCTTTGACCTCAAGGAGCAAAGATATGTTGCATGTAAAATTCACCAGTTAAATCGAGAATGGAAAGACGATAAAAAAGCCAATTACATAAAGTAGGTGTGCACGGCATGGGGTTGTCAAAATTCGTATTTCCATCATTCAGTCAACTCAATTTTTGTAAAATCACTAATGGTGTGTGAGAATATATTAATGGGTAAATTCAGGAGGCAGTCTTAGCATAAAAGTTAAGATTATGCAATATATACCTAGTATTTAAGAAACCGGACTTCTCGTCATGTGTATTATGTTGTACTGAGATATCCTACAAGACAAATTCGCTGAAATAGTCTCATAAATTTTTAGTAGTTGTGTAGTTTTCTCAGGTTACTTTCCTGCCTTCCGTGCTTTGGTTATAGAAAAATGACTTTCAGTCTTTCCCAGGTTAGAAACTAGTGCAGGGAACTTGGCCCAATTAGATCACTTGCCACTTGGATGTATTGTTTCGCAGTTGAACGCAGGTTGATAAAACATATTTTACGCTTATTGCAGACAAATCTGAGTAATTCACTGTTGTTGTTTTGTAGACACGCCCTAAGGGAATACAACATTCACAAAACATTGGACCATCCCAGGATTGTTCGGTTATATGATGTTTTTGAAATCGACAATAATTCGTAAGTGCAAAGTCTTCGTCTCTTATGAACTGTTGTCATGTACAACCCAAACTTAACTGTTGTCATGTACAGATCAACCCAAACTTGACTGTTGTCATGTACAACACAAACTTAACTGTTGTCATGTACAACACAAACTTAACTGTTGTCATGTACAGATCAACCCAAACTTAACTGTTGTCATGTACACATCAACCCAAACTTAACTGTTCTCTTGTTCTGACTCCATTGAACATAGAATTCTCTATTTTTGCAGATTCTGCACGGTGCTGGAGTATTGTGAGGGAAATGACCTTGACTTCTACCTAAAGCAGAACAAATCCATTCCAGAAAAGGAAGCTCGCTCGATCATCTCGCAGACGGTCAGCGCTCTCAAATATCTCAATGAGATCAAGCCCCCTGTGATTCACTATGACCTAAAACCAGGTAAAGTATGTGTAAAGGGGGATAGTGAGGGACGAATGCCTTAAGTGTGTGTAAAGGGGGGTAGTGAGGGACGAATGCCTTAAGTGTGTGTAAGGGGGGTAGTGAGGGACGAATGCCTTAAGTGTGTGTAAAGGGGGTTAGTGAGGGATGAATGCCTTAAGTGTGTGTAAAGGGGGGTAGTGAGGGACGAATGCCTTAAGTGTGTGAAACTTTGTCGAGGGTAGTGAGGGACGAATGCCTTAATTGTGTGTAAGGCGGGTAGAGAGGGACAAATGCCTTAATTGTGTGAAACTTTGTCGAGGGTAGTGAAGGACGAATGCCTTAATTGTGTGAAACTGTTTGTTGAGGAAATGTTCATGACATTTCATTTTTGCGAGACCGATGGCATTCTAGCCATAGATTGACACTGTATCAACAGAGATGTAACTGAGATGATATGATGGTTAGATGTTTGTTAATTAATTCATAGATTCTGTGACATTATGCTAAACTAACACACACAGACACCACCCAAAAAATATATATAAAATAAAAAACTAACTACAGTATGCTATAGAAATAAATGAGACTAAATAATTTATAGATGAATAAAATGATTTTGGAAAGTCTTCAGGATTGGCAGGTAAATCTCATGCCGGATTTGGTGTATTTTGCAGGAAATATATTACTGGGAAGCGGGTCTGTTAGTGGGGAGATTAAGATCACGGACTTCGGCCTCAGCAAGATCATGGATGAGGAAAATATTACTCCTGATGGCATGGATCTCACTTCTCAAGGAGCGGGAACATACTGGTAGGCAGGAAATTTTTTTCAGTCTTTTGCATAACACAAGATGAATTTTCAGACACTGAATCTGAAGCGTATGTCTGTCTGTGTGGTTCAAAAAAATTTACATTACATTCTCTCATGTGATAGTAGAAGTCGGTGTTCATGGACACGAGTGTAGATTTTCATTTTATCTGTGTTATTTTTTTGTCTTGTACAGGTATTTACCACCAGAGTGCTTTGTTGTGGGGAAAAATCCTCCAAAAATTTCTTCCAAGGTTGATGTGTGGTCAGTGGGCGTGATATTTTACCAGTGTTTATATGGCAAAAAGGTACGTGCATGTAGTGGAATAGCATTGAAAGCGTAATCTTTTTTCGTGTTATTTGCATACTGTTAAGGTCTTGTATATGGCAGTGAATTCTTTCTAGCACATGTGACAAAATGAAGCTTCCAAGAAATTACTGTATATACGGTTATTTTTGCCCTGTATTATTTTTCGCCTTTCTACACTTGCAGACAGTTTCGTTCCGTTTTATTTTCGCCTTTCTACACTTGCAGACAGTTTCGTTCCGTTTTATTTTCGCCTTTCTACACTTGCAGACAGTTTCGCTGCTTTTTAAATTCGCCCAGACATATTTGTGTTAAAAGAGAGATATGAGAGAAAAAATAGTTTCGCCCACTCTTAAATTCGCCCAGTGACAACAAGGGCAAAAAGGGGCAAAAACAAAGCGGTGGCGAATATTTCCCTGTATGCAGTAATGGCATTGCTAAGAGACTGTTAGTAATCGAGATGTAGTACTTTGTTTTCTACAGTGCCATTGTTATTGCAGAGATCAAAGAAATACTCTCCATTACGTACCAATTAATCAACAGAGTACCAGAACAGTGTTACATAATTTAGAAATGTTCCCTAGAAAAATACATTGATGGATTTACTTATTGAGACCATCCTGGTTTTTTTGTGTTTTTCGATCTGATTAGACGTTGTATATTGCCTTCAAACAGCTTATTGAGACCATCCTGGTTTTTATGTTATTTGATCTGATTAGACGTTGTATATTGCCTTCAAACAGCTGTTTTAGGTAGACCTAAATGATGGCTTTTCAGCAATCCTACCATTTTTATATTTTTTACACGACAATAAAATAAATGACTGTAGGATATTTTTTACATTCAACAAAAAAGCAGTCGTCTGCGGTCCAAGCTTGATACGTGTTTCACCTGTATAGTTGGACAGCGTTCAGAGCAGGCCAGGATTTCTTAAAAAGAACCTTAAGTTGAAACTTAGACATAAGTCTGAGAATTTATTCAAGTTTTGACTGCTCAAATGAAAGAAAACTCAAATTTAAGTTTTAGATTTCTTTGAGAAATCCAAGCCTGGTCAGATGATTACATCACATTGATAATCCGTCAGCAAACTAAATACTGGAAATATCTTTCCAAATAGTAGATCCTATAATCTCACCCTAGTCGTGAGCAAAAATCATGTATTTCTTTTCTGAAGCTCCCATGACGTCTGAAGTGACCTAATTCATAGCTGTACGTGAAAATGATCAGCTGTACGGTATATTTCTGAGCTGTAGTAGAATAGAAATGAAGTTCTTATTTTCATGGATGATGCAGGATAAGCTATGAGGTCAATAAATGTTGTTTTGAAATGTAGGTACAAAACAACATTTCTCCACCTCAAGAGGTTATCTTTCAACATCGAACTTATTACTGGGATAAACAATTACAGAAAACAACATGATTATTATTTAAAGTGCAAGTGTTGTGCATCAAATGAACATTTAGAAACATAGGGAAAGTCACTTAAACAAAATTATAAAACAAGTTCGGATATCGCAATTTTTTTTTCTTTTTAGTTTTAACAACATTTAATCAGGTACATAGTCAGGCTTTTACACAACCCTTACAACCCAACCTGACCAGGGGTACAGGGTTTTAAGAATTCCAACTCTTTCATTCACTCAGACAGACATTCATACTAAACAAAGGCTAGAAGTAAAAAAAAGTATCTCAAAATTTTGTTCAAGACACTCAGACGTCGAGATACAGATATTATACTGTATTTGCTTTTCCATTTATTGTTCAAATAGTCATCACCGTCAAATGATCCCGTGGGAATTGGGTTAGAATAGGTCCTCAGTACCCCTTGCTTGCCATAAGAGGCGACCAAATAGGGTGATTCTTCAAATGAAAAACTAAGGTCCCTTGTCACAGCAGGTGTGGCACGGTAAAGATCCCTCCCTGCTTAAAGGCAGTAAGCACCGAGCATAGGCCTAAATTTTGCAGCCCTTCACCGGCAATGGTGACACCTTCGATAGTGTTCTCATTGTCTGTCCTCCTGCCCAACCCAAGTTTTTATCAACATACAAATTTTTCTATAGTATGTCATCTGATTGAATGAATTTTCACAGGTTTCCAATTTGCCAACAGTGATCAATTTGTCAACAGTGACTGTGGTCCCAAATTAGGAAGTGTTCCCGTAATACTAGTGTGTTTTCACAGGAAATTTATAATTTCATGAATGTTAATTTATGAGTTTTGTGTCTTGTAGCCATTCGGACACAATTTATCTCAAGCTGCCATTTTAGAAGAAAACACAATATTAAAGGCTACCGAGGTAGAATTTCCTTCCAAGCCGCCGGTCAGCGGGGAGGCTAAGGTAATGTGTGGCAGGCGATAATGGGTTTGTTTACAGCTAAAATTTCAGTGCATCATGTGGTATGTATCTATTGCAATAGGAGAGCAAGTTGATCATGATTCTTGTTGCAAAGTTAAGAATTTTGGTATATAGAATTTTATTTACAGTAAAGAAATAAATTATGTTGCTTTATAATATCTATGTCAGATTTCTTTTGGAATTTTTAATATCTGTATGTCAGATTTCTTTTGGAATCTTTTTTATGCGAGTACATTCTTTACATGGGTTAATTTGTGTATTAAAATTTGTGTATCAGAATAGCTGAGACATTTATTTCTAAAGATATTTCATATATTTATCGGAATAGCTGAGACATTTATTTCAAGGATATTTTATATATTGCATTTCTCTGCCAAATTTAAAGGTCATTGCCATTCAAAGTCTTGTTTGTACGTTATATATGGTGACTAGAAGTGTAGATCTGTATCGTGTAAATGTGCGTCGATTTCTGTATATGACGTAGCTCTTCCGATTTTTCAGAATTTCATTCGGCAGTGCTTGTTATACAAAAAAGAGATGAGGCCAGACGTATTACTCTTATCTCAACACGAGTACCTTAAACCCACACAACTTAAGTCCAGAGGGTATGTATTACTTTTATCTTAACACGAGTACCTTAAACCCACACAACTTAAGTCCAGAGGGTATGTATAACTTTTATCTTAACACGAGTACCTTAAACCCACACAACTTAAGTCCAGAGGGTATGTATTACTTTTATCTCAACATGGGTACCTTAAACCCACAAGTAAAGACCTGGGGTGTATTTTACAAAAGAACTTATGACTTACGACCAACTTTGCATACTGGAATTCTCCCGTTTATTGCAAGATAAATCACTCCAATGTAAAATAGTGAAAAAATAATGTGGAAAATTAAGTTTCGGAAACGTGTTAATTCCCTCATTTTATACAATTTAAGACTTGCAACTTTGTTGTAAGTTGTTTTGTAAAATGGGCCCCTGGCCTGGAAGTTGTCAAACTTACACCATACTCAAACCCAGCCATGTTTGTTTTAAGTACATCACTGAGCAAGCTCCAAAGCATACTTGAAATATCTTGAGCATGTACTCCATTTGAGTATGAGAATGATTTTATGAAAGTTTTATAACCTTCACTTTTGAGTATGATTACAATTTAAAACACAGTGTTTGAGTATGAAAACGTGCTCAAAAAAGTTTTATAACCTCGAGCGAGGCTACAGGATAAGTGGCAAGTCTTCTTGCAATTTTTAAACCCCAGAATGAAAAACTTGCAGGCATATAGTTTTTT
Organism: Ostrea edulis; assembly: GCF_947568905.1. Taxonomy (NCBI): domain Eukaryota; kingdom Metazoa; phylum Mollusca; class Bivalvia; order Ostreida; family Ostreidae; genus Ostrea; species Ostrea edulis. The sequence continues at coordinate 11,308,022 of NC_079173.1, read as the reverse complement.
GGCATGTCTGTAGTAAAAAAACGTTATTAACATTGGATATAAATATAACTTTTGAAGTGGAAGCAAAAAGGTTTTAAATTCTAGTGAGATCATTCTTGCCTTTTACTGATACATGTATTTTCTCATTGCACAAAGACATTTCCTACTGTATTAGTGAAAGTTGGGTGGTTCCTTAATACTCAGTAGATAAATGGATCAAAACCTATCTCTCTGTTGACTGATCGATCACTAGATAGAGGTTTTGTAGAGGGAGAGAATGGCACACTTATAACATGTCAGAAGACTATTGTACATGTATCTGTGAATGTACTGTGTCACAAATGAAAAATTCACGTGATGCATGCATATAAATTTTTTTTAAAATTACAAAATATTAAGATGCATGTTGCTTAAAGCAATTGAAGTTTTGAAGATGTATGGTGACACTGAAAGTGTTAATTGACTGCTAAAATACAATTATTGTCTTTATATGATGATAATGTCTGGAAAATGAAAAGTGTTAATGATGGATTTAATTTCTTTAGATCACGGTCTGAATCAATAAAGTCGCGCTCACAGTCGACAGATGGTGACGCTGATGACTATTGATCAATCTGAATGTTCCCCACTAGGCCGTGGTGACACGACAAAACAAAAGTACAGATAACATATAAATGTAACGTCATTGTTTCGGCGGGGGCATATTCATCACAGAGCAAACGTGGGTAAAGTTCAAAAGACGTTAATTTCGGCTATTACACGTACTAGTATGGTGGAAACAAACCCGATCATAAATTATTCCCAACTTTCTTTATTTGAAAGCAAAGTATGGAATAATATCATAACATTGCTATTAAATTTGCTCTTTTTTTTTTTTTTTTTCTTTTTTTTTTCTTTTTTTTTTTCTTTTTTTTTTTGTTGTTGATAAATTTAAAACAAAAATTTAAAGCATTGATAACATCACAGTGCTTTATGTAGCAATTTTATATGATCAAAAAAATAAATTATGTAACTCAGCCAATCAAATTGCATGTTACAAATGAAATTGAATTATGTTAGACATGGATGTAGGATATCACATTGATTTCCTGAAAATGTACTACCATGCTGATGAAATTAGCAAAAATTAACCCTTAGAAACTTTATCCGCTGCTGAGTCATGTTTTTTTTTTGTTGCTCTTGTGTGTTTTCATTAGCTTGTCAGCATTGTTCGTTAAAACGTTTCACACACCTTCATGTATTTTTAGGTCACTTGAGTCCTTGTTGGTGATCTAGTGCTATTGGTTTTTGTCCGTCGCAATCTGTCTGTCATCGTGCATTAACAAATGAACATATTTAACTTCTTGATGAATACCTTTCCAATTCTTTTCAAATTTGGTACAAAGCATCTTTGGCACAAGGGAGACATGAATTGTGAATTTTAGGATTCCTGGATCGTTAGGGTTGGGGCAAAAATTACCGTGTCGTGAATGATCAATTTAAAAATCTTCTCTATAACCACACATGTAAGAGAAACTAAATGCATAGTCATGTAGAGTAGGAAGATCTTTACCAAAATTGTAAATTTCATGATCCCCGGGGTAGAGGTTATGACTCCATGGCGGAGCCAAACTTGGCATATAGTGTTCATGTGCAAAATATTTGAATAGCATCTTCCTTACTGCTCTTAATACTAAATTGAAACTAATGGATATTTATTTCCAAACTTGTAAATTTCATGACCCCAGGGGTAGGGGGTGTTGGTATGTCTTTATCATTGAAAGATGTCCTCTTTAATTTTGTTGATATTATATAAAAACTAAATGCATACTTGAGGAAAAGCAAAAAGGGGATGTACCAAAATTGTGAATTTCACAACCCCGGGGTTCTGATTCTAGGGTGGGTTCAAAATAGTGTATTTTATCAGTATGGGCACTTTCGGGGGCATTTTTGGTTTTTAAAAGAACACATGTTTTATACTGCTGCTGAATTTTAGAATTAGCTTAATTAAGTATTGAAAAAGAGGGAAATTATGATAGATTTTGTAGCCCATGGGGCTAGTGATACCTTTAACTAATGCTCAGGTGACTAATGACCCCTGTAGGCCTCTTGTAAAGTGAATACGTGCGTTAAAAGGAATTTGCTTTATTATTTGTCCCACTTTATGCCATCTGCATTGTAATGCATGTAATCATATATAAAGCATCATTTATTCCACTTTGAGAGTATGATTATCTCGTTTGTTATTTGCCGCTGTGAAAGTGAATTTAGCGGTCGCGAACTTGAGTTTTACCGGGAATTATAGTTATCAGAGCTGGGAATACGGATGTTTGTGACTGTCAAATTGCCACTATCGGTCGCAAATAACAAACGAGAAGATGGTTATTCCCATTCTAATGCAACTTTGTATGTCATGTATGATTTCGTTTGGTTTTGCTTATTTTCAAAAAAATATGATACATCATGAAATGTTTACGTTTGATGTTTTACATTGTAACATTCTACTAGAATAGCTTTCTGTCATTTGAATACTTGTTTAAATGCCTCAAACCTTGGTGCATTAGCCAATCAAAATTCAGATTACTAAACGGTTGCATTAGAATTTGGAATGAAAGAAGTGCAGATATACATTTGTATGTACTGCGAATACAATACAATGTACATGTATAAACAACATTGATTTTCATCCGACCGATTTTGATTTTTCTCACATGAATAATGAAAGTCTTATTATACAATGTAGGTATGAATTATTTTGAATTTCTAATTGAATTATCCTGCATACATAAGCATGTAGTAATTTGATACATAAAAAAATTCAACTATCATTGATGTTTTAGTATTTTAGCACAAAATACCATCTATAGTAATACATTTTGCAATTGAAAGCTATTGCTTAAATCCAACTTTTTGTAGGGCTGAAACGATACGCCCCCTTCATGATGCGATACATATTGCAATACCTATGCCACAATTCAATACTTTCAATTCGATACAATTTACAGAAGAAACCAATAATAACATTGAAGAAAAATTTAATTACCAAGATTCAAAATCATAATTTTAAAAGCAAAATGTTTCAAAACTGCCAAACGGCAAGATAACTGTTGGCTCTGTATTTTAAACTGATAAAAGTTCATGATTATTTTTGCCATCCTCAAGGCAAACAACAGTCTGAACGTTATTTGACGCTATTTTGTCCCTCATCCAGGTAAAAAATAATAAGTACAGGCTGAGTCTGATGTATTTTATGAACCTGTTTGTAATAACTAAAAATCGAGGCAATGAATCGAACATTGAATCGAGAGTTTATATTGAACAGTATCGATATCTCGGTGAATCGTTTCAGCCCTAACTTTTTGACAATTATTTTGGTTTATATTTGATCACTTGTGTTTTCTTTCAGGCATTCAAATGACCCCTCACTAATGACTCAGAGCCCGGGACCACCATCCACTGGTACACATGCACTAACTCTCAGCCAATCCCCCTCATTCACGTTCGGCGAGAAACTATGATAATCAGTTTAGTGTGATATTTTCTAATTCACTTTGCCCTCCCCATTCTCACTGGAAGATAGCAGGGTGCTTGATCTTACCAAATTGAAGGTTGGATTAAATCCCTGATGGAAACGAGGCTTGTGATTAATTCTGGAGGGATTAAACCATGTATGTTTTCTCTCCAGAGTGTAGTGCAAGGGTGAAAGGACTTGAAGAATATTTCATGTGATCAAGCTTTCATCTGGGATAGTGGGGGAAATTCCTTGTTGAAAATGATGAGGAAGAACAGTTGTGAATAGTGATGAATTGTACATAAATTATTGAAAATAATTTCCAACACTGATGCTTCTTGTGTACAATGCAGAAAAACAAAATCGTCATACTTGTTTATTAGGTGTTATAAACAACATTCTTGTTATTTTTTACTTGCCAAATATGTGATTCAGTGATGGAAGTTGTGAGTGTTACCATGGCAATGATGTTTTCCTTGGCAACCAGCATGAAATGTTTTCTTTGAGAGTTTACTGTTTGAATACCAGGCTGTGTGAGAAGAAGTGATGAAGAAAATTTTATCAACAAATCAAATCAACACTACTTCACCCCCGGGGGAAGTCTTCGACTTTAAAGTTCAGCAATGGTCACAATGTCTTCGCCACAGGAAGTAAACAAGAAATTGTACAGGAAATCTGTCGTCAAAAAAATGCAAGAATAACTTCAACATAGAATTTCTGGCTCGGTATAGTGGTATTTTTGTTAGACAGTAGTAGGTAGTGAGCAATAGGAACTTGTTTGTGGTATTGGCTGTGATAAAAGCTTCACTGATGAAGTTTGTCTCATTTCTGGCCTCTTTATCCAAATATTCTGCAATACAATCTCGATACATGGTAATTTTGATGAAGATAATCTTATTTAATTCTCATTAAAAGCTGTGACAGCAATCAATTCATCGTAGACATGATAGAGTATATACACAGAAATTAACAGGGGAAGTATGTTGAATCATGCGAAGAATAGCACAAAAATAGCATCTTTGTAGTGGGAAGTTGTATATCTTTTATTCGCCGTGTATATACCGTGTATTTGGAAGGCTATGCTAAGCGAACATATACACTGTTTCAATGAGCTGGGTAAAGTAAATTTAAAATCGCACTATTTTAGATATCATTTTAATTCTGTCTAACTTCACACAAGGTTAAACGCAGCATGCAATAACCAGAAAGTACCTTTATCTGACGGATGTTGGATAAAGCTATCGTTTATCCACGGGGTGACTTTATCTGACGGATGTTGGATAAAGCTATCATTTATCCACGGGGTGACTTTATCTGACAGATGTTGGATAAAGATATCGTTTATCCACGGGGTGACATACGCCACAAGTGTAAGGGAAATGAATAGTAGTGTAGTTGTTTTTCAGGATGTATTTCTAGAAAATTTGGAGAAAGAAGCCAACTTTGGACAAACAAAATATGCACAGTGACAAAATATGTGTAGGAAATCCTGACTGAGATAGTGCTAACATTGACCGTCGTTTAATGTTGTATGCAAGCATGTAAGATTAGGGCCTGTTGTGTCAAACTATTTGACTTTACGAAGGCATCCTAACATCACAATGATGCACTTTCATTTTTCAAGTTACTTAATTTAGAATATACTAAATCTGATTTGAATTGGATTAGCATTCAAGGAAACCTAGGGAATTTGAATGATAAACCTGCCTGTTATGTGTTGGCTGTGTGATGCGCTCGTGATTCTCCATTATCTGTTCCCTGTGTATGATGGTGATGTAATATTTATATGACCAAGCGACATGAGCACGAATGAGCATGGTGATGTGAAGTGGAGAGATTTCATATCAAATTATTGAGTGTGTTTTCAAATTGGATAAAATGTGTAACTGGTAGTTTCTCGTGTGGATGTTTCGGAACTAGGGCTTATGGACATTGATGATCTTTGAGTATTTGATAATGAGAATTCAAATGTGTCTGTCTCATTTGTTAGCTCACCCGAGTCTTCTTCGGCTCAGGTGAGCTTTTCTGATCAAGTTTTGTCTGTCTTCTGTCCATTCGTAAACTTTTAATATTTTAGACTTCTTCTCCATAAGCGCAGGGCCAATTTTAATCGAACTTACCTTAAAGCTTTCTTGGGTAAAGGGGATTCGTGTTTGTTCAAATGATGGAACATGCCCCCTTTAAAGGGGAGAAAATCATGAAAATGCGAAAATAGAGTGGGGTAATTTATAAATCTTCTCAAAAGAACCACTGAGCCAGAGAAGTTGAAATTTATATGAAAGCTTCCTGACATAGAGTAGATTTAAGTTTGTGCAAATCATGGCCCGCGGTGTAGGATCGGACCGAAATAGGGGATGGAAGTTTTATATGCTGATAAGATATATAGGAAAAATCTTTAAGAATGTCTCTTGAACTATTTAAGCTAAGGCTTTCGTATTTTGTATATACATTCTTACAGCAAGACCTTTCATGTGATGCAATGGTGTGTGATCTTGGTGCCTTGACCTGGAAGTTTGACCTACTTAAAATAGAAATCATACCTCTTCAATATATCCTGAACAATTTAAGATGGATCTTTCATATTTTGTATATAGATTTCTTGTGGCAAGACTTTTCATTTCATACTTTGACCTTGTGACCTTGAAATTTGACCTACTTTTAAGAAAACGTCACATGTTAAATATCTTCAGAACTATACAAGCAGGGCTTTCATATTTTGTATTTAGATTCTTTATGACAAGATCTTGTGATACAATTGTATTTGATCCTGTGACCTTGATCTACTTTTTTAAAAACCTGACTTAATAAATATATCCTAAACTATTTAAGGTAGAGCTTTCATATTTTTATATAGATTGTTGTTGTACCTTGTGACCTTTACCTGGAAGTTTGACGTACTTATGATAAAAATCTGACATTCAATATCTCCTGAACTATTTAAGATAGAGCTTTCATATTTTGTATATAAATGTCTTAAAGCAAGGTCTTTCATTTCATACCTTGATCTATGACCTTGATCTTATCCAGAACAGCAAGGTCATGTTAGTCATATTGGTGTTGACTGTTGAGACATCTCTGTTGTGTGAATTCACTTTCAGTTGTGTTGTGATCCTTAGGTTGGGGCCACAATATGGGGTCAAAAACTTTCATGGGAAGAAAGATTGATAAAAAAAATCTTTTAAAAATCACAGCATTAACAATGACAGGGCCAAGGTGAGTGGAATGGCCCATGGGCCTCTTGTTAATTATGTGGTTTCCAAGGTCTACATAAGGAAGGCTATTTTATCGTGAATCAAATTGCACAGGATCCTTAAGTTGAGATAATCATGTCTATGAACAATTGAAAGCAGGCGAGGTAGTGTAAATTGAAATGTTCTGATTAATCAAATTTCTCGGTGTTTGTAAAGGATTTTGTGGTAATTGTCTTAAGTTATTGAAATCCACACATATGAGATTATGATATTAATTATTAAAACTTAATATTAAAGAAAAAATATATACTTGTCTTTCCATCCTCCTGAGAAAATTAATTCTGTTTATGATAGAAGCCTTTATTAATGATTAAGAAGTAATGTTCAAGGATAATTGAACTAACAGTACTGAATGTATATTTAGAATTTATTAAGTTTGAAGGGAATTTTTTTTAAAAACTTTTAATGCTAAATTTTAATTGAAATTTTTTTAAATTGTGTTTGCTGGTAAGAGTTTTTTTCTCTCTTTTTTGTGTAGTCTAAATTTTATGAATTGATCTTGATCGGACATAGAATTTTGTACTTGAATTAAAAGTAGATATTGTAAAATGGAAAATTTATTGAAAATTGTGTGATTACAGTATCTTTCTTGTGATGGACCGATTATGTGAACTGTTCAATGGTTACTTAAGTGACAAAAAACATGTTACCTGTCACATTATTTTTAGTTATATAATGTTTTCATGTTTGGTCATGTGTGCTTTTACGTACTAATCTAGTTGTGGTGCAAATACTGGAAGACATTCAGAGTTCTTGAAATAGCATTCTTGATTTTGTGAAACATTCAAACTGACAGAACCTAGAACATGATTGGTCCTAATACATTATTATCAGCTCCATACCAAATGACAGTCATTATAGTAAGCTGTTGAGAACTGGAGGCCACCTAGAATTCATTTTTTTTTTTTTTTTTTTAATTAATTTTTGCCATTAAATATTCTTGATTTCCCTCTGAAATTATCTTATCCAGTCTGGATATCACCAGTTTGGTTGTAACCATGGTGATATTGTTGGCAACCACATCTAAAAGCCAAAATTGAAATAAAGAAGATTTTGAAATTCCAAATTTCACTATTTTACACATTTGACATTTAGACTGATAAAGCAATGTTTAATGTTGAACATTGATAATTTTCAAAGCAAATTGGACGAAATCGATATTTTCAAGAACTCTGGATATTGGTTACTGTGCAGTGTTAAAAACAAACTTTCTAACATTTTAGGTGCATTTATTTTTATCTGATATTTTATCTTTGGGCATTGGATAGCAATAATTACTTTCTAATGTTTGGGAACTGAAATTTCAGTTTCAATTTTTTAAAAAAAGAAAAGCACAACTGCTGATAGTTTTTAAGATTTGGTGCAAGCATTTGCTAATTTTGTTGTTGAACTTGCAAGAGTTAACCCCCTTTGTATACTGAAAGCTGTACATTACTTCTTTGGCAGACATTTTAGTCTGGCCAACTTTAAATCTTTACTTTTTTGACGTAACAACTATAATATATGTTGTAAAGGCCGATTAGAAATATTTATTCACAGTTATGTTGATTTTCTATTTGTAACAGGGCAGTATAACAATTAGAACAAAAAAAATTCAGTGGAGGATTGAACTTGTATTTAACTTTGTTTATTTATAGATTATGATTGTTGGTAATCATTGTTTTAAGAAAATCTTATTTAGCATGGTTTTTTTTTAGGTTTACACGGTATTTCATGTGTATCAAGATCTATTATAATCCATCATGGGGTGGTGAACAGCATTTGTAGGAGTCGGTATTTTCTCGCATTGTTCGTCTGCATGAACTGTGACATCAAGCACATGTTCTTGTGCCATTTTTAATTTGTTCCCATTTTATCTGTGTGTTGATTGAGTGAAAATTTGTACATAGTGAATGATTGGGTGGATTTAAACTAGTAGGAAGTTACTGTCCTCACCACAAAGTCAGAAATATACTACGACATAGTACAATATGATGTTGAAGCAGTTTGAGATTATTCTTCAAAAGCACAATGCACAGAAATATATTCTAGTTTGTGAATTTTCCATGTACACAAAATATCCAAAAAAGTGATATGAATGTAATTTTTGATTTTGCTGATGAGGACAGAAACTTTCACTGCTCTCTGTGTGTATAAATGTACAAGCGTTAATAATGATCAGTATTGTCGCTGCTAAGGGTCTTTCACAGTTTTAGTGGGCACATTGTGTGTAAAGAGAGCGTGTTCTATACTTATGGATAAATCCAGAGTATGTCCGCAGAGTGTATGAGTGGTTGCCATGGTTATGTCCAACACACGTGTAATACACGTGTCACGGAAAATAAAAATTATTTTTCAAAAAGTTTGAATTGTATTTATGTATTTATTTATTGCCAGTAGTGTGGTAAATCTTCGGTATCTCGAACATCGATATCTCAAATACCATGAATATCTCGAAGTGATTCGAAAGTCCCAACCACTTATTCTTTTAAGTATTTTACCCTCGATATCTTGAATCCTCAGATATCTCGAAATTTTGTCTCGGTCCCATTGAGTGCGAGATAACAAGGTTTGACTGTATTTTCGACCTCTTCTCTAAAACCACTGGGCCAGTTTCAATCAAACTTGGCAAAAAGCATCTTTTGGTGAAGGACTTTCAAGCTGGGCCATGTCCCTTCAAAGGGGAGATAATCACAAAAATGCACAAAATAGGGTGGGATCCTTTAAAAATCTCAAGAACCACTGGGCCACAGGAGCTACAATTCATATGAGAGCTTCCTGACATAGCGCTGATTCAAGTTTGTTAACACCATGATCCCCCGGGGGTAGGTTGGGGCCTCAATAGGGGATTAAAGTTTTACATGCAAATATATAGTGAAAATCTCAAGAATCACTGTGCCAGGAAAGTCCAAAACAAAAGCTCCCTGTCATGGAGCAGATCCAAGGTTGTTAAAATCATGGCCTCTGGGGGATAGGATGGGACCGCAATAGGGGATAAAAGTTTTACATAGAAATATATAGAGGAAGTTATCTTTAAGATTTTCTCAAGAACCACTGGGCCAGAAAGTTTACCTGAAAGCTTCCTGACATCGTGCAGATTCAATTTCATAGATCCTAGAGGTAGGTTGGGGCCACAAATGGGATCAAAAGTTAAGTGTAAATATATATTGGGGAAAATCTTTAGATATAGGCCAACGTGAATCGGGTGAGTGATGTGTCTCCTGTCTTCACTGTTCAGTTTACGCATGCTTTTTGCGGACAGAACGTAGTCTAGACATCGCTCGGAGGAAACAGAGACAGGCACGCATGGGGGGGGGGGGGGGGGGGGATAGAAGTTGGCTTCTCAACTAAAAAAAAACCGAAGTGTTTTTTGCCCGATCTTTAAACTCCTAATCCGAGGACAGGGGTGGAACCTTCTGCTGTGTGTGCCCCCACCCACCCGACTTAATTTTCTGAAATCGTATGTGTGTGTGGAGGGGAGGGGGGTGAAGTCTTCTACAATACAATAATTGCCTCAAAAATAAAATTCCCAAATCTTCATTTTCTTAAATCGGTAGAGGTTTCACTATTTAGACATTTGCTGTATAATGGGTTCAGACTCGTTGTTAGTTCTCTTATAAAATATACGCAGTTCGGAGTGGATATTTATCACTTGTATTTCTCAAATGTCTAGTGCATTCTAATCAAACCCTAGAAAACCACATGTCTATATATGTACTGAAAGGAAGGTTTGATCTACAGATGGAACAATACAGCAGTGTTCTGACCTTGCATTTCGATTGATATTGATTGTTTTTACGTCTCGTCGAGAAGTTTTCACCCATATTGAGACGTCACCAGCTGTAGATGAAGTACCACAAATTTAGACCTCATGCTTTAAAGCGCTCAGGACCGTAACAGTGAGGGTTCTTTGTCGTGCCAACGCCTGTCGCGACACGGGACCTGTGTTTAAGGTCTTATCCGAAAGACCCGTGACTCTCGCTGTTTGGCGAAAGAGCAATCACTACCTATTTTAATGTTTTAGGTTTGACGCGGTCATGGCATGATCGGGGCTCGAACTCACAAAGCGGACGCTCTATCACTGAGCTACCGCGACCGGTACCCTACGTTTCGACGTTATCAGTGAATTGTATATTCATGTGTAGTAAAAGACTATAATAGCTAATATGCCACAGCTTTATAATAAAAAAAAAAAAGAAGAGAAGTGAATTTCGAAATATATTCACACGTCAGTGATGAAAGGTGAAGATAACGAACAGTGATCAATCTCATAACGCCTATGAAATAGAGAGTTGGGCAAACACGGACCCATGGGCACACCAAAAGTGGGATCAGGTGCCTAGGAGGAGTAAGAAACCCCTGTCAACCGGTCACACCCGCCGTGAGTCATATATCTGGATCAGGTAAATGGAGTTATCCGTAGTGAAAACCAGTGTGTCACGAACGGTGTAACAATCGGTATAAAACACGTCAGACAGCACTTGGCCCAATGATAGGTTGTATTGGCAAACTATATCGTTATAACGACCACAGAATTTGCGAAATGCTGACTTTAAACGAGACCGTTGAAACCCCTGCACCATCAACTTGTTTGTCAGTAGCTTGCCTCGATTTAAAAACTGACCACCCGAGCAGAACAAGCTCTTGCGTATCGAATCAGTTGAGAGATATAAGCACCATATACAGGTAATAATGGAATATTGCTACATAAATGTGGGAAATTGACGATGGAGAAGCTGAAATTATCCCGTTTGTTATAAAGTTGAGTTGTTAGTTTGCCGTTAATATCTACTTTCAATAAAATATCTAAGTATGAAGCAGAAGTGGGCGACGCTGTGATGTCTTTTATTTCGAGCTCGCATATATATATATATGGAATCGACATATGAATGAAAGTTATTATTGTTAATAGATAAAACGTAGTTTGGTGTGATAGTACTCCGACACTACGTCGATATATCTAAATGTCGAATTGAAGGCCACAAGAGATTTTTTCTTCCCACATAGAAGTTTCTGAATACATTCTGCTTCATATGAATACAACAACCAGGTCAGCAAACAAAGGAGCACAATTCGTGCCCATGGGAATTCCAACAGACTGTTGGAAGGCCTGATCACCAAAGACTGCGAAGATATTGTCAATGAGGAACTCTAGCAAAGTTTTTATTTTAACTTCAGAATACTTGTGCGTGGAATCAGAGTGGTGTTTAACAAAGTAATTTTGGGGATGACTGATCACTCGATATGAATATTTCCGTTTTATGTCTTGGATCCCCATACTACTCTCTGATTGGATGACATTCAGTTATGAAACAATTCGCTGAAACTTTTCGGAAGATAACGCCGACTCCACACTACAGAAGATGTGATAAAAATAGAACTCAAAATGCATCATGGATAAGTTGAGATACTACTTAGTAACTGTCCGTAAATTTTGCGACTTTGAAAATGTCGAGGTCTGCAATTCCAAAGTTTGCAACATAGCGAAATTAAAAACAAACAAATTGAAAAAAAAACAAGAATAGTAAATACTATATCGATGATATTAACACATTATTTATTTCTACACAAAATAAATAGTTTAGCATACATTTATTCCTGCGTACTGACACTGGAGAAAAGGACAATCATGCATGGAGGGGGTTTCCGCCCCGCCCCCCGCACCATTTCCAAACGCACAGGTCTGCCTTAATCTTCACGTGCACCAGTCTGATGTTTCATTGATATATAAACATGTATATTCAAAGATTAGCCGTGCTTGCTTTACATTGCTCATTCATCACATGATATTAAACCACTTCTTTAAAATAAGACGCTCTTTCAAGTCCAACCATACAATGGATAAACGGCACAAGGAAAACAATCGAAAACCCAATTATGCTGTATACGGTAAACTTGTAGGCGACCTTAATAGACGGGTGTTCTGAATTAGGTTTTTTCAGACCATAAAATCTGGAAAATAGTCGCACGGTGATTTCTTTAAGTGTCCATTTTAATAACGCTATGATGACGACACCGATGAAAAACCTTAATATTTGAAGTGCTACATCCCGCACTGTGGGAATAGTTACGTCATAAGGACCACTCGGACCACCGGTAGTGGTAAATTGAAAGTAAAAGTTCAGCCATGACCCGACACCGACTCCGGCTAATACCGATACAATTTGCACGGCGTCCCCCTTCGCACTGGATCCATCTTTGTTCTGTGGGTATAAAACTGTACACATGGCTATCGTCGTTGTCAGGACGACAAAAGGGGCGAAAGGATGGGTCTGCTGGTACCAATCAAAATCTTCCAAAAAAGGAGACGTGGCCCCCATGATGACAAGGGAGACCAATATGCCAGCCAGGAGGTCCTGTAAAAGAAAATATTGTCAAGTTCAAAGTATTGTTGAAAGGGGCTGATGTATGTCGTGATTTAAGGTGGTTCCATCCTCACGTGACTTATTAATATTGATGGTTGAAAGTGGGAAAAACTGTATTAATTTCCATTCGATATACATTGTAATTTATTAATAATCAAAGAAAATGTGTATGTTGCCACATTTTTAAGACGTCAGACTTAAAAAACAGAAGTACAGGGCCTGAGGTTATAATTTTTTTTATCGTACTCGTACTCAAACTCAGTCATTTTTGTTTTGAGTATAACTCTGAGCAAACTTTGAAACATACTCGAAAAACCTTGAGAATGTACTCCATTTGAGTGCGAGAATGATTTTATTAAAGTTTTATAACCTTCACTTTTGAGTATGTGTACAATTCAGAGAACATAGTTTGAGTATGAGAATGTGCTCAAAAAAGTTTTATAACCTCCAGGCCTGGTCAGCATCAGAAAATTATACACATTTTTGTAGAACGGAATTATTAAAAATAGACAAAAACTTGTTAAAATTATTTTTTTTTTTTAAATGTCCACAGTTTAGAAAACTGCTAATTAATGAATATTGTATAAATTAATTGTGGATATTAGGAAAATCAGGATATGACAGACATATGCAGTAGAGGAAATACCCGCATAAGAGATGCATGTACATTTGTATTTCCCTTGACATTTTGTTTTTGATTATCTATGGAAAATATAAAAAAATTTCACTATCAATAGTTTACCATTTTTTTTTTATCAAGTGAATAAATTTACTCTGAAGGATATATCTCTACCATTTAACCATGCGCAAAATCTAGTTTTAATAAAGATTTTTGCAAAACCCTATGACATCACATGAGGATCGATCTACTTTAAGACCCGGCGCGAGATGGTGATAACTCGATCATCTTTCAATTTTGCTAGTCAAAACAACCACCCTTTTATCTAATCTAGGTTACTGTACCTATTTCGACAAATGACCCATGATTCATAATTAGAACTGTCAATAAGTTGTCATTTTGTAAAAGGGGTTACCCGCGGATTTTACTTGTTTTGAGAATAAGGTATAAATTTGCACGACTTTTAAAAAATAAAGATTATTCTATTCTAGCTCTTTGGGAGAGAGAGAGAGAGAGAGAGAGAGAGAGAGAGAGAGAGAGAGAGGATGACGATGAATATTTTATTCTGAATATCATTGTCAAATCAAAAGTTTTATACATATTGGAGATCTATACATCACCTTTTGATTGGTTGGAAAGGTACACGTGTACCCATGTTCAAATTCCAATAAATTCGCGGGCCAATTGGCTCAGGCGACGTGGGAATTAACCCTTAATTTGTGTAGTCTTTTGATAGCTAGCTCATTCAGAAAGTTTTTATCTTAAATTGATAGAATGTAAATCTCCCGGTGGTACAGATATATCACATGCATACATTAAACTCTTCTAGATACTAGAACATTTATCCCTGCCCAGATAAAATATCAAATGAAGACCGACTTAGACAATTTTACGTATGCAGTGACCGATATGGCAATAAATGGGTCTTCTTAAGAAACACAGTCAAGCTGATTTATGGTGACTGATTTGTGTCATTCTATATTTTGTAATATTTTCGTTATTTCATGGCGAAAAGACGACAAAACGAAGATTAGCGATTTTCCCCCACGTAATGACGACAAAACGAAAATTCGTCTTTTTTCGTGTATTTTGTCGTCTTTTCGGTTTTTTTTATATATATATATATATTTTTTTTTGTGGGGGTGGGGGGAGAGTTGTTTTGTTTTTTGCCTCCTGATCTTCGTTTTGTCGTCTTTTCGTTTTGCCGTCTCGAAACAACAAAAAGACGACAAATTGTAAAATGGCACAAACCATCCATCATAGATCCTTGAGATATCACTCAAACCGATCCTCTCCAACTCATAAGTGTCAATCTGTCCTAAAATTGTATTTGCACGTAACACCTGGTCCCAATATCTCAACTGCGTAAACACTAATTATAGGAAGCAGATTTGTGTAAACACACATTTTTTTTTTTAGGTTTCAGTGGGTCAATATTAAGGACTGAAATCGTATTCTGTACAGTTGCATATATGTGTGTGTGTGGTATATACAATGTATTCTTTATTCAATCTTATCATTTTTGTTATATCTAGAGACTTTTTAAGGTATTCAATGTATAATGACCGTCTTTGATATCTAGTAAAATTGGTGGTGGTATTTTTGTAACCATGATATCATTTTGAAGGGTTCATCAAATAAAAAGATTCCACATTAGGATTTTTTACAATTTTGTTTCCTGCTTGATTTATTTCGCCTAGAATTCAACATTGAAGTCTATGGGAAGAGCATATTTTATTGAAATATTTTAAAGATATTATATTTTCATACAAATCATTTGGTAGAAAGTTACACACACTTTCTCTTTATGAAAATATGAAATAAAATTAATCATTTACCACACACATTTTTTAGAAAATTATAATTTTCCTATTTTTATAAAGGGCAGATAACTCTTCAAAAAAGTGTCGAGTGCAAAAAGGTGAGCTTCTAATCATTTAAATACATGTACCAGCCATGTGAATTTCATCTACTTCACTTTCATTTTTATTTAACAATAATTATTTATATTGTATTTTTATTATAGAATGCTTTCAACTTTCCAATTCGACAGGACTGTACGTAAGATAGTGTTATTCCATAAGAATTGGAACCTCTTGTTTGAAATGTAAATGTAGGGTTGGTGTTATCTGTAAATCATACAGTGCCAGTTTAATATATAACTTTATATACAAAGCACTAAGATTGATCTGTCATCATCACCACCACCCTTTGTTTATGTTATATGTCTATATAATATAACCCCCCCCCCCCCCTCCCCTCACCTTCCCAGGTCAAGAGCTTCGTTGTTCCACACCATTGGTCACAAAGAAGGGTAATGGTCTGATGGATGACGATGCCTTGATTTATGAGTATCTCTATCGCCACAACGGTTCCCCATTTGTAATCAACACCCTCCCCTTCTACCATTGCTCTCACCACGAACCCCCCCCCCCCCCCCCCCCCCCCTCCAGTCCTTTTTCATACATACCAAGACTGTGTGCACCCCAAGGTACAAACGGCTGGCGCAGACCAAAGCACACCACAGGAAGGCAACAGGCAGAACCAGAGAGGGGGAAACCTGAAAAAGAAATAATCGAGGGGCTCTTTATAGCGGTGTCCTTAATGAGGGGGCATTTAAAGATGCTGATGTATGTCGGGCGGATCCCGCAGGAGCAGTGTGTTAGGAATTATTGTTCATCGTCTCAGTGCTATAATTCTCCCTAGACTTCATATTCATGATCGTTTTCCCGTAACTTCTGACTCAAGACTGCATCGGTATATTTCAATATCTACGCCCACGATATTGTTGTCTTTGATAATTCTACAAATTTGTAATGATAGCTGCTTCCTTGTGAATGCGTATGAATACAGATATGTATAGGATACTGATAAATGTAGCTACATCTATTTTAACGGCTGGGAATTCCAGCAAAAATGAAAGTATAATCGAAATAAAAGTTATCAGAGTCAATGAAGGTATGAACTGCAATGTTTCACGCAGCAGATTTTTCGCTAACGCGCTTCACGAAGTATGCCGATGTGAGGCGTCACGATGCATACCCTCAAATGAAATTTATTTCTGAAATATATCGATACATAGTGTTTCCAGAAATTGGTGCTACGTCATTTTGAATTATGTACATTGCATATCAAAGGGCAATAACTTTCCCCTCATTATATAACACGAATTCAAACAAGTTGCTTATTAGTTTTATAAACATGACTGTGGCTCCTGAGAATCAATATAATAATTCTTTATTATCACCATGTAGAACTATTTAGAACTTGGCCGCGGGGTGATGACGTGGACAAATTATAGAATCTTTTTGTTATAGTGTTTCTTAGCTCTTCAACCCCAGCCCTCATATTTTGCTGGAAATCAGTCTTTCCATGAAGGGGGCTTGTTTCTTTCTTTGATTACTTGGTGATAATCTGTGCTAAATTTGATCAAAATTGATTCTATGACCCTCGAAGACGGAAGACGATGACGGCGATGATAGGCGATGAATAAATTGTGATCAGAAAAGTCCAAGGTGAACTGTAAAAATTCCATATTCGCAGTGTATGATATACCCAGTATATATTTACATAAAAATAAATAATCCAAAACAAATTTACACTGTTGAGTTAATTTAAGGAATGTTAAGTATGCTGCAATGAGTTTCAAATATATACACTTTACATATAATTCCGTGACCCGCTTTCACACCTGTCTCTGTATATACATGTATGCACGTTGAATTCCTATTATGTGACCCGCTTTGACACCTTTCGTTTCTAGTCAGCGGCTCAGATGTGTGTTAGAGTTCCCATCATATTATCAATTAAATCAAATACGTATTTCTATGCGTGAAAGTCATTATCCGAAAACTTTCTCTTTTATCAGCCGGGATATATAGACTCTCAACATTTCAAATGGCCTAAAACGACGACTACACCATATATTTTCTATTTAATGGGCTTTTTTATGCCCCCGAGATCGAAGATCGGGAGGCATATTGTTTTTGTCCCGTCTGTCATTCTGTCTGAAACTTTAACCTTGCTAATAACTTTTGAACAGCAAGTGATAGAGCTTTGATATTTCACATGAGTATTCCTTGTGACAAGACCTTTCCGTGGGTTCCAACATTTTTGATCCCGTGACCTTGACCTTGGAGTTTGACCTACTTTTTGAAAACTTTAACCTTGCTAATAACTTTTGAACAATAAGTGATAGACCTTTGATATTTCGCATGAATGTTCCTTGTGACAAGACCTTTCCGTTGGTATTAAACCTTTTGACCTTGACATTTAACTTACTTTTATTTATTTTTTTTACATTGGTCATAACTTCTAAATGGTAAATATTAGAGCTTTCATATTATACATGAGCATTTCTTTTGACAAGACCTTTCTACTGGTACCAAGATAAAAGTGCTTATGTGGTATTCCAGCTCTGATGCCCCCCCCCCCCCCGTCCCTCCCCCGATATCTTGCTATTTACTTGATGCATATTACATTGAGATGTGTTGTTTTTTTTCATCATGTAGAAATGGCTTATAGCTACTATTTTTTATGCTCCTTTATAAAAGAAGGGACTATATTTTAGACCCAAGTCTCGGATCCGTCTGTAGAATGTGTGTTGTCTGCTGAATATTTAAAGAATAAAGAACCTCCTGCTTGATTATCAGCCTATCCAGTATTGGTACAGTGTTTGTCCCTAGATAGATGACCCATATCGATTATCAGGTCAAAGGTCGGGTTTAAACAAACTACCACAATTTCTTGAGAAATAGTTGACAGTAAGTAAACTTGAGACAGTGGTTGCTCTCAAAGATCCTGATTGATTTTCAGGTCACAAGATCAAAGGTCAAGTTAAAGTATAATTTTATACTTACAAACATGGTTCCGCCTATCAGTCATCCCAGTATTTTGGTTGATTTCCTGTATTATGATTAATATTCAGATGACGTGAATACCGAGTACAGGGTGCTGAACGTGAGGTGTGTGTGTGGAGGGGGTGGGGGTCCAAAATTTTTTAATATGGAGGTATTAGGACATACAAACCTCGTATCTGTTCAGTAGATAATAGGCGAGCATAAACGGAATGGTTGTGGCCGACACTGCGTGGGTGGAAGGCATTGACGATTCCTGGAGAAAGTCGGTCTCTAGGCGGATCACAGGGGGTGACCTGGGCCGTGGCCACCAGAAATAATCTTTACCGGCTTGTCCTATATACATAGACAGGCTCCACACCAGGGCCGTCTTCCTGATCATGACACTGTCCACATTCCACACACAGTATGGATAAAAAAGCAGATAAAACACCTCATTTCCCAGAGACGAGGAATAGGACAGGATGTAAAATAGCACAGCGGATCCTATATTTTCAGGCACCTTCACCCGGCATTTGGAGCACCTGCTATTTCCAAATTCCGTGTTTGTCTTTCCATTGTTGTGTAGTTCCTTGCACTCGCCACACTTTTCCACATTTTTGTGTGAAACTCCACAAAGTTTTTGAAACTTCGCTGTTAAATTCGCATCGTTTAATTTTTTCAGGCCATTCATGTTTGAGAATGCGTCTTTCTCGATGCACTAATGTAGTCTATTTTGCAATATCCCTTAGTATAAACATATCGATGAATACTTCCCAACCAGGGTAAACAAATCGAGTTACAACGCACGCGTGGGTCACAGGTAAAAATTTAAATTCCTAAAGCGACCGATATATCGCATAACAGAGCTCTCTCTCTCTCTCTCTCTCTCTCTCTCTCTCTCTCTCTCTCTCTCTAATTAATTTGAAAGGGAAAATCAGAACAAATATTACAATTATAACCCATCCGAGTCCCGTCCTATTAACAGAATCAAAGCAAATATGACTGCAGTGAATACACTCAGCTTGAGAATGACCAACTTCATAATTAGAAACATTCTTAATAAAGCTCCTATATAGACAAGAGGTCATGGTCCACATCGCTCACCTGGGTGATTGTATTTTCCCATGTAAAACATTCAATCTCAGTTAAGACACCCCCACCCCCACCCTAGCCTCTGGGTCAGGTTGTTATTGATATGGGGTTATGGTGAGAACCCCATAAGTTGAAAGAACTTGTGTTCAAACCGTGTGTTTAATATGCATTTAAAAATACAATAGAATACACATGTATATTCAAATCAAATCATGTGTATGGTTCATATTGTATGTACGTGGGTTCTGTGTCAATCGCATCTATTTCAAAATTCCCAAAGCCATTCTGCATTTACCGTATAAGTGGTATTTCTAGCGAGACACAAATTTAGCGATTTTTCATAAATCATGGGTATATGTATTTAGCGAGAGCAAATTTTAGCGACTTTATAACTCCAAGGAAGATAGCTATATTGCTTCCGATATGGAGTAAATTCCCCATCGATCACTCTCGCTAATAGTGCCAAAATTAGATCCTCGCTAAAATTTCATTAACTGATTATGTTATGTACCGTTTGAGATATCGTAGAATTTTCCTGTTTAATCCTATGGAAAACTTCAAACCTTATTGAGGTTTCACCTAGTATTTTCTAACACTTCCGCTTGAAAATGGGCTATGGCCCTCCATTTGAACAAAGTTTAATTTCCTTTGCCTATAGAGGATGCTTTGTGGTAAGCATGGCTGAAATGCCGAGAAGAAATAACAAGAGGCCCATGGACCACATCGCTCACATTAATCACCTTGGCCCTATTGTTGCGTCAGATACTGTGATTTTTAAACGATTTTTATGATCACATTTTGTCTGTCATCTGTCCGTAAACTTTTTACATTTTTATCTCCATAACCACAGTGCCAATTCCAATCATTCTTGGTACAAATCAATCATAGGTAAACAGAATCCAAGTCCATGTCCCCTTTAATAAACACAAAAGGCAAAAATAGGGTGGGGGTCATTAGAAATGTTTCTTCTCAAGAGCCACGCGGCCAGAAAAGCATTGTGTAAATTTTGGTTTAAAAAATATCATGGCCCCGGGGTAGGGTGAGGCCACGATAGGGGATCAAAGTTTTACATGCATATACATCGGGAAAATCTTTAAAAATCATCTTCTCAAGAACACAGGCACTTGTTTCATACATGGGTCTCCTTTCCTTAATAATACCACAGGTACTTGTTTCATACATGCCCTGCCCCCCTCCTCTTTATCGATAATAACACCACGTATTATTAAGGATGGGGACCCATGTATGAACAAGTGCCTGTGTGGTATTATTAAGGAGGGGGACCCATGTATGAAACAAGTGCCTGTGTGGTATTATTAAGGAGGGGGACCCATGTATGAAACAAGTGCCTGTGTGGTATTATTAAGGAGGGGGACCCATGTATGAAACAAGTGCCTGTGTGGTATTATTAAGGAGGGGGACCCATGTATGAAACAAGTGCCTGTGTGGTATTATTAAGGAGGGGGACCCATGTATGAAACAAGTGCCTGTGCTGAAGAACCACCGAGGCAGAAAAGATGAAATTTACATGAAAATTTTCTGCCCTAGTGCAGATTCAAGTTTGTTAAACCCATGGTCCCCGGAAGTAGAATGGGGTCGCAATAGGGGGTCAAAGTTATACATGCGAATATATTGGGGAACTCTTTAAAAATCCTCTTCTCAAAAACCACTGGGTCAGAAAAGTGGAAATTTACATGAAAGCTTCCTGACATAGGGTAGATCAAGTTTGCTTTAATCATGACACCCCCCCCCCCCCCCGGGGGGGGATGGGGCAACAATAGGGATCAAAGTTATATGCTGTATAGGGAAAATCTTTAAAATATATCTGTTGAACTATCTAAGCTAAAGGTTTAATATTTTGTATTTACATTTATTTACGGAAAGACCGTTCATGCGATGCGTTAGTGTATGATCTTGTGACCTTGACCTATAAAAAAACAACAACTATTCAATATCTCCTGAACTTCATGTATTCAAGATATATCTTTCATATTTTGTGTATAGATTTCTTATGACAAGGTGTTTCATATCATACCATGATCTATGACCTTTGTCTTATCCAGAACAGCAAGATCATGTTAGTCATAATGGTGTTGATGCATCTGTTATAGGAATTCATTTTCAGTTATGTTGTGATCCTTTGGGGCTAGGTTGGGGCCACAATATGATGTCAAGAAGATGTTCAAATGATGCCACAAAATTTTTAATTGTTGATTATCTCCACTTTCAAACGGCATGGCACTTGGTTTGTACATTAAACTGCATGTTTCGTGGTAAGTTTGGCTGAAATTAGCCCTGCGGTTCTGGAGAAGTAAAATATGTTTGATTAGCAATGCTCACCCAAAGCTTAATCAGCAATTTTCACCTAAAGCTTGATTAGCAATGCTCACCAAATACTTAATTAGCAATGCTCACCCAACGATTGATTAGCAATGCTCACCAAATACTTATTTAGCAATGCTCACTCAATGCTTAATTAGCAATGCTCACCTAAAGCTTGATTAGCAATTACTTTACTTAATCCACTTCGTCCCATGGGGGACATAGGGCAACCACAGTAGCTTTCCACTTTTTTCTGTCTTGGGCTATTCTTTTGGTTTCTCCCCATGTTTTATTGATGGCCTGTAGCTCTGCATTGATCCCTCTACGCCATGTGTTTTTCGGTCTGCCCATCTTACGTTTGCCTTGTGGATTCCATTCTAGAGCTTGTTTAGTTATGTTGGTGTTAAGTTTTCTTAAGGTGTGTCCAATCCACTTCCATCTTCTTGCTCTAATTGTTATCTCAATTGGTTCTTGTTTGGCTCTTTTCCACAGTTCTTTGTTACTAATCGTATCTGGCCATCTCGCACCAAGGATGTTTCTTGGGCAGCGGTTTAAGAAGACTTGTAGTGTCTTGATGGATGCTGATGTTTCTCTCCAAGTTTCAGACCCATAGAGAAGGACAGATTTGACATTAGAGTTGAAAAGCCTTAGTTTGGTACTAGTTCTCAAGGTGGTGCTTCTCCAGACTGGTTTTAGCATGGCAAAGGCTTGTTGAGCTTTCCTTTTCCGAGCTTTTATGTCTTCGTCGGTTCCACCTGTAGTGCTGATCATACTGCCCAGGTATGTGAATTCTTCTATATTTTCTACTTCCTTGTGTCTTATTTGTAGTTTCTCTGTCTGAGCAGTGTTTATTTTCATTATCTTTGTCTTTACTGGATTGATTAGAAGGCCTGTTTGTCTTGCTGTTGATTCTAGACTGATGGTCTGTTCTTTTGCGTCTTGAAATCTATGTGATAGCATACATATATCGTCAGCAAAGTCAAGATCTTCCAGGCGGTTTTGCATTGTCCACTGTATACCTTTTGGGTTTTTATATGCTGTTTTAGTTACCCAGTCTGTAACCATCAAGAATAGGAGAGGGGACAGGATACAGCCTTGCCTTACACCAGTAGTGACATCAAACGGATCGGTCAGGTTTCCTTCATGAACTATTTGGCAGTTATATCCATCATAAAGCTGTTGAATGATAGAGATGATTTTATGAGGTATGCCATAGTGCTTGAGAATATCCCACAGTACCTGGTGGTCGGTACTGTCAAAAGCCTTTTCGAAGTCTACAAAGATCATATAAAGAGATGTTTGCCATTCAATTGTCTGTTCTACTATGATTCTTAAGGTTGCTATCTGGTCTACACAGGAACGCTCTTGTCTCAATCCTGCTTGTTCATCTCTAAGCATTTTGTCTAATTTTGCTTTAATTCGATAGAGTATGACATAACATAGGATTTTGCTTGGAATGGATAACAGGGTGATCCCTCTCCAGTTGTTACATGAGGAAAGGTCACCTTTCTTTGGAAGTTTAATAAGGAGTCCTTTTCGCCAATCATCTGGAATTTGTTCTTCCTTCCAGATTAGCAATGCTCACCAAATACTTAATTAGCAATGCTAACCAAATACTTAATTAGCAATGCTCACCCAAAGCTTAATTAGCAATGCTCACCTAAAGCTTGATTAGCAAAGCTCACCAAATACTTAATTAGCAATGCATACCCAAAGCTTAATTAGCAATGCTCACCTAAAGCTTGATTAGCAAAGCTCACCAAATACTTAATTAGCAATGCTCACGAAAACCTTAATTAGCAATGCTCACGAAAAGCTTAATTAGCAATGCTCACCAAATTAAGGTGGGAGGGGGGATTCAAACTAATAGTGTCGCGGAGCATTTTGACCCAATGTTTAAAAACCACCCATGGAAACATTAGCATTACTTCACCATAGCTATAGACTAATCTTGTTCTCCAGAACATTTTTAATTTGGAATCACAAGAGCTAAATTTCCTGTAAAAACACAAGATCAACAGAAAGTCAGTTTATTAAATTTATTGACAAGTGAAATTGTCATGTAATATACATCATACAATAAATATTCATGTATTCATCAACAAGAAATAAATCAATGGGAATGCAAATTTATCACGTGATACAAAGGAAATTCCGATACAACACAAATATAGAAGTGATGTAACACAGTCACATGACTCAGGTTTGACCTTGTAGAGGTCACAAACTAAACATGATTGACTTTGTGCAAGATTTGTATTCTCACTCACAAATTGGACGGAAAAAACCCAAATAAAAATAAGTAGGATAAAACAATGGAATATCTACTGCACGGACATAAAAACCTGGGGGGTCCACAACTGTACATTGCAAATGATGACTAAAACATTACATAAAATGATAATGATTTCCATGTCATTAATTATGTATACTTTTTAATTCTAAATAATTTTATAGCACTTTTGTAAAAACTAATAATCCTTGAAGTTTTCAATTTCCCTCCATTAATACTACCCTTCAATCAGTTGCTTAAAAGCCATGCAAATGGACGAAATTGTCCAAAAACACCATTTTGATTTCTTGATGGAACAAAACACAGCACTAAAGATATCTTTTGTTACAAAATAAAAATTAAATTGTATCAAAATCAACAAAAATCAATAAAATTAGAATTAAATATCACTATACTACTTTATAAATTTAATATATATATATATTAAATATCAATAATTTATTAATTATCATAATATTATCAACAACATTCAACCTTTAAATAAAAGAACTGGACGGTATATATACCACAACAAAAGGTTAAAAAAACCACCATCTGGATCAACAATAAATAAGTACATATACGACACACCGAGATGTTTCTAGATCACCCTAGTAAATACATAAGGACTCATTTCTGCATACAAGAAAATGTAACTCTTTTTTCTTAATCATTGCAACAAAATTTTGCAGCATGTTGAGTGTATATGTCTGCTAGGATTTCTATGTTGTAGATGATCAACAAACCTATCACACAAATACACACTCAAAGTATTTATATATAGCACTTTAATGCCGGGATGGGTGGGGGTGGGTGGGGGTGTTATACAATTTACATAAAAAAAGAAAAGAAAGCCCAAACAACTTATCTAACTTTTAAGGGGGGTGGGGATGTCATATGATTCACATTATGAAAAAACCCAATTAATCCAACTCTTAAATAAGGAAGGGGAGGGGGGGGGGGGGTCATACAATTAACATTATGAAAAGTAAGGGAAAAAACCCCAATTGATCCAACTTTTAAACACATTAGAAACCAAAACAGTTGAACAAAAACTAATTAATAGTTTTCTTTCAAAAGAAATTATATCTCTTTCAATTTTTTGCATAAATCTTTCATATCTATTTGCATATCATTTAGTTCAGGCAAGTGTGAAAATCCTGGAAATTTATCTAT
This sequence comes from Ostrea edulis, assembly GCF_947568905.1. Classification (NCBI taxonomy): domain Eukaryota; kingdom Metazoa; phylum Mollusca; class Bivalvia; order Ostreida; family Ostreidae; genus Ostrea; species Ostrea edulis. The sequence goes on along the minus strand of NC_079173.1, from coordinate 11,282,639 downwards.
AGATTACAATTCTTTGTAAAGAAATTGGCATATTATGAAAAGGTACTGTACACATAAGACAAGTAAAACTATGGACGGCATAATAAAAAAAAAAAACACCACACAAATCATTTTTGTTTTGAGAACAAAAAATGCATAAACATAAACATAATGCATAAACACTTGTAAAATCTGGATGGAATTGTGTAAATATGCATCAATAAAATAAACGAATATAGCACAGATCAAAGAATAAAACATTCTCTTGATACATACAAAAATAAATATAATTATTTTGGTCCATTTTCATCACACACTCTTCTTTAAAGGTGATGTAAAAAAAATATCAGCCTATGAAAATAAACTTACCACAAAATTAGATAAACATAAAAAAAATGATCGTCCACAAAACTTTTAAAATGTTTATTCTCAGACGCACATAAACAATCACATTTTGACTGACCTTTGAAAAACATGGACTTGGTAAGTACCGAAAAATACATCGTAACAACAACATAACAGTCTCTTTTGCAAATGAAAATTTGATAATTCAATATTTTCAAGATGCATAATAAATACGACTTTGTAACAATCATAAAAGTATTTAAATTGCTTAACAACACCCGATGGTTGGAATACTATATTTTGATTTGGCAATTTTCATAAGTTAATGCACTTGAAATTTATTTGTTCAACACATTGTTAAAATCCTTTTTTTTTAATGATTCCTGTGTTCAGTAATCCTCGTTCTATGTTTCCAGAATATGGAAGAATTTTACGGTTTTTCTGCTCGTTCAGCATAGTGGAATGATTATGAAAGAATTAGGAGATTTTTCAGGAATGTATTCAAGGAATGATTTTTTTTAAAAGAATATTTGAAGTACACTCATAGCAGATAATTCTACACGATGGAATTAAGATTAACATCCTTAAACTGACATCAAAAGGGATTGAAACTTAAACATCGTCACTCCTACCTCTTGCTGATTAAACTTGATTCTAAAATAAACCGAACCACTGATAAATTCTTAAGTAATGGGCCAGACCTGGGCCTACTTAGGTAATATTGGTCCCAGTGGAGGTGTTCTGCCCCGGGCACTGGGCAGACTACTGTAGTAGCCACAGTCACTGAGAATTCCCTCTATGTAAGTCTGCATTTGTTCGTAGGTAATTCCTGCCTCCTTAAAATCCGGATCAAACTGGTTGTTCACTGGAAAGAACAAATTAATATTTTTTTACACACACTTATCGGTACATACATCCACCACACCTGCAGTTTATATATATATATATATATATATATATATATATATATATATATATATATATATATATACACACACACACGAGGATTGTCCCAAAATTTTATGGTTATTTAACGTCACTGAAAAATTTAACTTTTACAAACATGAATGATAATAATATTTTAATAATAAATAATATATAATAAAAATATCACAAAGCCGATTGAGGATCATGTATGATGCACACTGCATTTCGAATATTTCATAAAGCACTAAGATTGCAATTAACTCTGAAATAAACATAACTGCCCTAAGTGAAGAAATAATTGAATAAAAAGCACCAAGAAATTTACTCTACGCATGGAATTAAAAGTTTGATACCTTTTTTTTCATCTGGAGTGGTCTCCCCTTCCACAGAACTAGCTGAGCTGACCCTTTTGCTCTCTACTGGGCCTAAATTCATATCTATTATCTCCCTTGATCCTGACATTAACTGAGAAAGAAATTTATAAAATCAGTTTTATGATACTGAAATCCACGGACCATGTTAAGGTTTTTAAAGCATGTTCTGTTTCAGAAATTTTTTATTTTAAAAAAAGAGAAAGACATGATATGGATAAAAAAGGTTTAAAAATGAACATCTCACATAAACCCAAAGCTCAATGCTTTTCTGTCAGACAAATAAAGCTCAAAGCTTGTCTGACAGAAACTTAAACCCAAAAGCTTATCTTTCAGAAATTTAAAGTTTATCTGTAAATAAAGCTCAAAACTTATCTCTAAGACAAATAAAGCTCACAGCTTATCTGTCAGTAACCTAAAGCTCACAGCTTATCTGTCAGAAACCTACAGCTCACAGCTTATCTGTCAGAAACCTAAAGCTCAAAGCTTATCTGTCAGAAACCTACAGCTCACAGCTTATCTGTCAGAAACCTAAAGCTCACAGCTTATCTGTCAGAAACCTACAGCTCACAGCTTATCTGTCAGAAACCTACAGCTCACAGCTTATCTGTCAGAAACCTAAAGCTCAAAGCTTATCTGTCAGAAACCTACAGCTCACAGCTTATCTGTCAGAAACCTAAACCTCAAAGCTTATCTGTCAGAAACCTAAAGCTCAAAGCTTATCTGTCAGAAACCTAAAGCTCAAAGCTTATCTGTCAGAAACCTAAAGCTCACAGCTTATCTGTCAGAAACCTACAGCTCAAAGCTTATCTGTCAGAAACCTAAAGCTCACAGCTTATCTGTCAGAAACCTAAAGCTCACAGCTTATCTGTCAGAAACCTACAGCTCAAAGCTTATCTGTCAGAAACCTAAAGCTCACAGCTTATCTGTCAGAAACCTAAAACTCACAGCTTATCTGTCAGAAACCTAAAGCTCACAGCTTATCTGTCAGAGACCTAAAGCTCAAGCTTATCTATCACACAATATAAGCTCTGTTACCTTTTTCACTTCAGTTTTGAGGTTGAGACTGTCGCTATAGGGAGCAAACAGTGCTCTTTTAAACTTTTCCACCAGTCGACGTTTGGGGTGCGGATCCAGTGTAGGTGGGAGCTGGCAGATATAAAGAATTTTGTGGAGTTGGTGCATCATCTGTTGGATGGGATCACTGATCTGTCGGACTCGACGCTGGGAAATTGTCACTGTCGGGGTGTTAGCACTATCTGTAAACAAAAAAATTATCATACAATAGGGACAGGTGCACTATAAACAGGTAATTCCTGCAGGTGAAAATTTTTGAGTTTCGATTTCTAAAAAGTAGCAAATTATGATATGCATTTCAAATTTCTGCAGTTGCATTATAATTACACATACCTATTTCTATCTAATATTTACATGTATAATTGATTCTTATTTTTGCAGATTTTTCTTATCCACAAAACATTGAACAAACACAGAAAATACCTGTGATATGGTATTACATGAACACCAATATTTCCTACGTACATAGGAATTTAACAAGTGTACAGTAGTAACCACGCATTCTAAACTTTCTCTCGTTTATTTCTATGAAAACCTTTTAACAAGTCTCTTTGAAATAAAAGCCACCGCTGTATAACAATTCACTTAGTCTGAGACAAAAGGACGCTAAATAATGGGAGGAGGGGGTGTTGTCGTTGACACACTAGTTATTGAACTCACTGGGTCTCTTGGTCTTCTTCCTGTTCTTGCTGACAGGCCGTGGGGCGGGCAGGCTGTTTGAGCGGTGGTAATCCCGGGTGGTCAGGTTTTGCTCATGACCATTGAGGATGAGATCAGAGGGACTGGCGGCAGACATCAGATTATTGGGGGAGGGGTCACCCGAGCTGTATCCAGAGTCCCGAATTGTACGAGCTATAGAGTAAATGGAAAAATTCTTGTCTATTGCAAGTTACTTGAACATATTTCAATAGGATTTATTGTAAATCAATCAAGTAAAATCTCAAACATATTGTAAACAAATCATTATCAGCAACTACCTTTCTTCGTGATTTGTGATGACAAACCTGACCATTATAATCAGTCAACATCCTAAACCTCGTACATAATCAGTCAATATCCTAAACCTCGTACATAATCAGTCAACATTCTAAACCTCGTACAAAATCAGTCAACATGTACACCTCATACATAATCAGTCAACATCTACACCTCATATATAATCAGTCAACATATTTACCTTGTATATAATCAGTCAACATCTACACCTCATATATAATCAGTCAACATCTACACCTCATATATAATCAGTCAACATGTACACTTCATGTTTCAATCAGTCAACATCTACACCTCATGTTTAATCAGTCAACATCTACACCTCATATATAATCAGTCAACATCTACACCTCATACATGTACATAATCAAAGTGACTGGAAAGGCTCTTCATAAATCTCACATACATGTATGACAATGATTATTTCTTAAGATAAACAGTCTTTATAAACTTATAAAAATCATATTGAAAATTCCATTAGATAATCATTTTGAATCTTACAGTGGCCATTGGGGATGTCCAGACTTAGGGGTGATAGCGTGTACTGTGAGTGTTTTGGCCTGCGCTCTGCCCGGCGAGTTTTTGGTGTGTGGGGGGGTCTAGGGATGGAGGGGAGGTGTCTCGTCCCCCGCGTACTCCCAGCACTGCTTTCCCGGCTCTCACATTCACTGCTGGGGCAGCTCTCATCTTCCTCATCAGATGACAGGCCTGAGTGGAAATGCATCATCAGTTACATTTGCATGTGTGTGCAATACAGAACATGTTGACGCCTGGATTTCTTGAAATAAACTTAAGTTGAAACTTGGACCTAAGTCTGAGATTTTACTTAAATTCTGACTGCTCAAATGAAGGAAAACTCCAATCTAAGTTTGAGATTTTTTTTTTAGAAATCCAAGACTGGGCTAAAAATAATGATCCTTATTCACTGGTCATTTCGACTATCAACTTAAATCTTTCGGGTCAATTAAGGATTTTTACTGTCCTTTTGAACCAGTGGATATGAAAACGACTGGCCCAATTTCCATGATTGAAGAATAATAAAACACTTTCATAAGAAAATGGTCAACATTTTACCCATACCAGCAAATAGCTTAGAAAAGACCAGAATGAACCTTAATAAGTCGTCTTGTTTTGATTTATATTGAAGAAAAATATTTAGTCGGGGGTCTTGTTTTTCATTCTTAGTTATACTCCACTTAAAACAACTCATTCTTAGAAACATTCATGTTTTTATTTACAGTGTGTTACTTCATGGTACAACTTAACAAAAGTGAAATCAAAAAATTATTTTGCATCCAATAAAACCTTGACACATACTAATTTACTACCCCAATCGTTGCAGGATTTTGAAAAGTATTAATATTAACTAGCCACATAAGGACACATGCTCTTAAGAAAGCACTAGCCCAAATCCATAATCTACTGGCCCCCAACTATCAATTATTTTGAGCACCGCATGTTTCATGTATATCAATGAATGATGGTGATTTTCCTTACCTCCTGACGAAAGAGACTCTGATTGCAAAGCCCGCGTAAACTCAACCTCCACGAGACTCGGATCCACGACGTCCCCATTCTTCAGACTCACTGCTCCGCCACTTCCTGCTAGGTTGGCCAAGCGGTCGTACTTCTCCTGAGAGATCTGGAATAACTGGTGATACTTCTGAATGTTCTGACTGGCCTCAAAGTAATGTCTGAATAAAGAGATGTACATGTATAGTTGTATGTGGCATTTTCCAGAGATGAATTCAAAACATTTCAAACTTACTCCATTCTTCTCACTCTTCAGTTTGCACAGTACGAAATTTTAAGCATATATTGTCAAACTTCAAGAGACAGAATTAACAAAGTATGTATCCTACGTACAAAAAGTTTATTTCACCACAACCATTTCTTTTCTCACACTGAACAATGTCGTGAGTCACATGTACAACCATTTCTTTTCTCACACTGAACAATGTCATGAATCACATGATTGTACAACCATTTCTTTTCTCACACTAACACTGTCGTGAATCACAGGTACATCTCTACGTACTCATTTGACACAGAAGACTGGCATGAGTACCTGTTTGCACATCTCTACACTGGTTTGCACATCTCTACACTGGTTTGCACATCTCTACACTGGTTTGATCACTACCTATCATACAATACACCTGTATGCCTCTGGTACAAACATCTATTGAGAATTAGACATAAAGCTTTCAGGACCATTTTATCTAAAATTACAGGTCTTTACCAATATCTTAAGAGCACTATCTAAATCATTGGCCAATCAATGTTCTACGAAATTACTGACCCATTCACAGAATTTCGTGTTTCACAGATTTACTGTAATTATACAACAGGCAACCCCCCCCCCCCCCCCCCCCCCCCCCCCAAAATCCCAAATCATTTAAAGTCTTCACTTCCCAGTGGGTTGTCTGGCCATATGTCAACAAACAAATCTTTATCGCATGATTCACGACACTGACTTGAGCCCTGCCTTGTGAATTTCTTATTTATTACCTCTGTGCTTTCTTTCGTTCCTTCTCTAGCTTTTTCTCCAGTGTGATCTGGTTAATCCGGAGGTTGTCCACATGTACAAGAAGTTTGTCGGCAATCTGGGAAGCCAACTCCACAGTGTCTGGTCGATCCTCCACCGATTTACAAATACAGCTTAAATAGAATACCACCCATCGATTTATATATACAGTTTAAATAGATCAACCACCGATTTATATATACAGCTTAAATAGATCACCAACCGATTTATATATACAGCTTAAATAGATCACCCACCGATTTATATATACAGCTTAAATAGATCACCCACCGATTTATATATACAGCTTAAATAGACCACCCACCAACTTATATACACAGCTTAAATATATCACCCACCGATTTATATATACAGCTTAAATAGACCACCCACCAATTTATATACACAGCTTAAATATATCACCCACCGATTTATATATACAGCTTAAATAGACCACCCACTGATTTATATATACAGCTTAAATAGATCACCCATCGATTTATATATACAGCTTAAATAGACCATCCACTGATTTATATATACAGCTTAAATAGATCACCCACCGATTTATATATACAGCTTAAATAGACCACCCACCGATTTATATATACAGCTTAAATAGACCACCCACCAATTTATATATACAGCTTAAATAGATCACCCACCGATTTATATATACAGTTTAAATAGATCACCCACTGATTTACATATACAGCTTGAATAGACCATCCAATGATTTATATATACAACTTAAATAGATCACCCACCGATTTACATATACAGCTTAAATAGAAGACCACCCACCGAATTATATATACAGCTTTTGATAGAGAAGATCATTGCCTTAAAAGATTTATTTTCTTCGCTATGCCCATTTTGCACAAAAACAAGAGGCTTCCCTTGAACAAAGTTGATTTTACACAATAAATTAATATGGTTTAACAGTGTTGGCACCAATTCACATGACTGTCCCAAATGTGGCCTTCTAACATATTACATTTAATGATATGCATTCAGCAGTGCATGTCCCTAGTATTTGGGTACCTGTTACTGTAAACCAACTTTTATTCGCGGCTACTTTATTTCACGATTCATCTGTGGTAAACTGGTTCTCGGCGAGTAATTTTCATGATCTAGCCTTTCTCGAGCTTATGACGGACATTCAAGGTCTGGTTCGTGACGAGAAATATTCGCTATGATGATGAGGTTCTTGCGAAATTTTCTCGCATGCGAATAAAAGTTGGTTTTTAGTATTTCAATAGATTTTTTTTCTGTATGCCTTTACCTTCTGACGGTTTGAACAATTCGATCTGAATAATAATCTTCTGGAATGGGGGTATACTCGGCATTCACAATCTGTAAAAAGCAGATTTCACATTCATCATTTTGTGAACTACTCTTTTATCTGTTGTATGGATTTAACGTGCCAATTTAAGATTGTAATTAAAATTTGTGTTCTCTTCAACATGTAAAAGCATGGATATATTTTTTACATGAAGAAGCTTTGGAGATGAAATATAATCCTGTCTGTTTTGGTAAAGATCAAGTTAATATTCACCTTATTGACTAGCACTAACATGTTGTCGCTGAAAAATGGAGGTTGTAAGGTGCACATCTGGTACAGAATACAACCTAGGGCCCAAATGTCAGCCTTTTCTCCATAGGGGAAGTTCTGCACAATCTCTGGACTATGGAGGAAAAATCAGAAAAAATGTAATATATACAAATACCGACTCGAGAGCTCTTACAAAGCAACATACAAACTGAGCCTCGAGTTTCATTTTAAAGCTTTGTGATGAAGTGAGTTAATTAAAACATTTAGATGGGGCTTACCACCAGTATAGGATGGTGCCCACTACTGACGTCATTTTACTGCAGTCACTTCTCTTCTGCTTGGCTAATCCAAAATCAGCTGTAAGTAAAGGTCAATCATGACAAGCATTTGATTTCATGTTAAATTCAATAGAAAATACACAAGCATTTGATTTCATAATTAAATTCAATAGAAAATACAATCAATTTTTGTATGAAAACTATAGATTGTGTACTAATGCATTACGCTTTATATTAATAAGATCATTTGGCAATTATAAATAATCATACTAAGAGGATTATAGTAAACACAGCAAACTCTAATGGTAACACGTGTATACAAGAAAATGAGTTCAAAATCCAAAGTTTGGGCCACATTCTTTACCCTCATATTTTTTTCGTTCGAGTCACATGACATATCTATGAGGTCACTGTAACACATCTTCACAACTCGTATCAAGCTTTTTCCATTGACTAGCATTGAAGAATAGGGTATTTAGGCTTCTCCCACACGCATATAACATTACAGTATTACAAACTGTTCAATAAATTTAAATACCCAGGAGACTTCAAGCTGCTAATTAAAGACAGTGATGTTAAAATGCAAAATATTTTAGTATCAACTTAACATTCTATTTACAGAGAAAAAACATAAGCAATTTGAAAAACAATATACCAATTGTTTCATAATTCAATAATAAAATCCCGTGGGGATCTGGGTTAGAATAGGTCCTCAGTACCCCTTGCTTGTCATAAGAGGCAACTAAATGGAGTGGTCCTTCGGATGAGACCGCAAAAACCGAGATCCCGTGTCACAGCAGGTGTGGCACGATAAAGATCCCTCCCTGCTCAAAGACCATAAGTGCTGAGGATATGTATAGGCCTAAATTTTGCAGCCCTTCACCAGCAATGGTGACGTCTCCATAAGAGCGAAAAAATCTCAAGCGGGAGATTAAAACATATACATCCATCCATCCATCAATAATAAATATTGACTAGTATACATGTGGCAGTGATGTCAGTTCTCTTCTTTCAACCAGGCATTATTGACACCCCCCCCCCCCCCCCCCCCCCCAAATGTAAACATCCATGACATCAATTAAAAAATTCCATTCAGATATAAAGATATCATTTTCAACCAATACATTTGGAATAAACCCAAACTATTCATCATTTGTGCTAAATATAGACATCATATCAGTAACAATGTTTTGTTGTTTTTGACAACAGTGAAGTTACATGTACATGTAAATATGACATCACAATGCACTGTCTGCATCAACTGCATTATATTTCCCATATAAAATGAATCAGTGGATTAAATGCCTAAAGTTATGTTGCAAGATGTTAAGATAAATTTGGATTTTTTTTAATTCTACGTGCCTGTTGTGGATAAATCTATACATAAAAGTATACACTGGCTGCGTTCACCGTAAACATTACAATATCTCACATACATGTACACCCACAAACACACAGACAGACAGAGGGGACTAGACACAGCTGATAGAATTGCACTCGGATCACCTCGGTCGACTCTAATCTCGGATGTATGATGTTTTCCGCTATAGTACGTATACAGTGATGTATAATAACATATTTAACGTCACTGATCAACTGGAACTACTGACAGCTCCCGCGAAAAACAGTCCATTTTAACATATAACACTCTACTCAATGTTTGTAACTGTTGGTCTTTGAGAATTACATTTTTTTCTAGACAAAGAGGACACTTTTCTAAGGAAAACTTGATAGATTCATTTTAAAAAGTCATGACAACTACTTTCTAAAAGCATAAGTTTTTCCGAGAGAGTAAATAGACGACTGCATTACAAATGTTAGGCGTAACTACAAATCAATTCACGTCATACATCCGAGGTAAGATGTAGGGTACCGGAATCTGCCAAAGTTTGCTGAATGATAGAATTGATCTCTTACTTATAGTAACTTTGTCATCTTCTCCCAACATAATGTTGTTGGGGGTCAGGTCCCTGTGGTAAATCCCTTTCTCCTTATGCAGATACCTCAGCGCCAGCACCATCTATCAACACAATCAACTTGTATTGTACAAAACAGTCATTTGCGGCTTTAATCAGAATTTGCCATCATTTGACAACACAGCGGAATTCAATAGATATACTGTGGAATCATTAGAATTCGTGGTGGCTCAATTTTCGTGGAATTCGTGGGTACCCCTCACCCACAAATTTACATCCTCAACGAAGCAAACATTCCAGAGTTATCTTTCTTACAAATATATAAATCCACGAAATTACGTCCCCACGAACCCCTAAAAATTCAGCAATCCATGAAAATTGGCCCCCACGAATTTAAATGATTCTACAGTAACTGGTAGCACTTTTTTGTGTGGCCTTATCTCAGGTAATTTTGGTTTGCTGGAAATACTAGGTTTTATTGTGGGTGAAAAATAGCCAAAGAAAATTTTTATTAAAATTAGCATTTATAGCATAAATTTCAGCAATCAAAATTCTTGAAAATTGCATAACATGATAATCTGCCAAAATAATTAAGTGTCAATCTTCCAAATTAGTTTTAGGTTTCCATAAAATAATATCCGGTGGAAATGTAATAATAATAAAAAGTACCAGATAATTAAATACAAATTTCATTAGGAGCTTTTTATCTCACACATGCAGTGTGTATCACCACAAGATAAATTACAGCTGTAGCCAACACACGCTGTACAAAGCTACCTCCAGATGTTGTGCCCATATAAAGATATGAGATAACATTAATTAAAACTATAATCAAAATTAATCCTTACGAAATAAATAGTTAATTATCTGCATTATGTGATTTTCCGTTTGCTTTCCTTAAATCCTTTAAATTCCAAGCAAACAAACCACTCAGTGGTCAAGCAAATCACCCACACAGTGGTCACCAGAGATTTATACTTTAGCAAAAATATAACCTGTCTTGGAAGTTCCTGTCCAGCACACTATCAATAACCAACTAACCTGCATGAAAATGTTCCATATCCTGTCCTCGGGAAATTTCATATTCTTTTCTTTTAGGGAGTTAAAATGTTCCCCTAATGGGGCCCCTTCTATTAGCTCCATCACAATGTATAATTTTTGCTCTGTTAGGAAAGAAAAATACAAATGATGTGAAGCTCAATAATGCAAAAGAATTTTTTTTTTATAGATAAGTTATCATCTATCAATATTTTTTAATTGGCATAATTTGTATGATCTGATAATACTAAACACAGTCATACACCCACACAATTATCTGATAAATACCCCCCTCCACCACCACCACCACCACCACCTACAGCCACACATATTTCTGAATTTTGCAAAGAAGATCAATTGGTTCTTAATAAAAAATATGTCCAAAAAGAATTTGTATGTAACAGTATTGAAAGTTTACATGTATAATACATGTTATTATTGTGTGAAACTATAAGTCAGACACCATTCATAAACTATATTCACCTTGCACAAATGTCTTGTAATATCGCACAATATTAGGATGTTTCATTTGTTCTCGAATTATGGCAATTTCGTTGATTATCTCTCCCACACTCTGATTTCGTTCCTGGGAATTTCGACCAAAGGCAGGGGACTCATAATTTATCTACAAAAATAAAATTTGCAATTTCTATTTTACTAAAAAAATATTCAATAAATAGATGAGACTGGGCAGCAGGCTTCGCCTATATGAACCCTCTCTCTAATGATCGAACAGGGTATGTACATTGTACAAAATGGTATGATATTTGTAATCAACTTGGGAGTCTATACATTTAAAAAAAAAAACGAAAACAAAAGTTGCAATTATTTCAAAAATGAAATCTTCATTTATCAAAATTTGCATCTTGAATTATCAATTTCACAACCATTCAAAATCTATGGTAGTCTCATAATAGTTAATCAGACTAAATTTGATCATGAGAAACAAAAAAATTCATCAGCTTAAGTTAAAATCAGGATTTTTGAAGGAATCAGATTTTCAACATTTGTCATCTTGGCCACGTTCCCCATTGTAAATGGTTGATTTTGACTAATTAACACATGTATTTCAGGACTCTCTGGAAATTCATACACATAGCAGACTAACAAACAATTTCATAAAAGCACAGGCAAGAGAAAAAACAGCAAAAAAAGTTACCTCTGCAAGAGAATGCCATGACATAGCATCAAATTTTTTTTAACATGTTAAAGGTCAGGCTCCATGACTATCAACAGAATAGACTAATGCCAAAAATCATCTTCGCTAGCCAAGGGTTTTTGGTCCACTCCGCTAGCCAAGGGTTTTCGGTCCACTTCGCTCCCAATTTATGGGGAGTGGAAAATGGGGGAGCGGAGTGGACCGAAAACTCTTGGCTAGTGAAGGTGGCCAAAAATTTGATTTCGCTTATCCTTAACTTGTGAAAATCATACTACCATAATCTATCAATTGACATTTTGAATCATATTCAATCTATAATCTTAGTATGGATTTTAATGGTTTGTAAAATTACTATAAATTGGAATTTTGATTTATTTGTCTATTCTCTCACTGTCTGGGATCTCACTGTCGGGGAACCTGATTAATTTTCTGGCGGTGATTAGATACATTAATTGATTTAACAGGATATTCTAGAAGCCAGGCCCCAGGATCATGAGACATCTTAAACTTAAGTCAAAATCTGAATATTGTAATGAAATGATTGAGAATCATTCCAAAATTAAATTGTTATACATTAAAGTTCATTAAATTTCTAGTGTCTGCAAATTAAGAGTTTCAGTTCAAAAGTAATGAATATTTCACAGGTGATTGAAATTTTGACTTAATTAAGTCCGAGTTTGTTAATTGATCTCGAGGACCTGGGCTTGAATCCTGATTTTGTTCCATCTAATTTTATTTCTTACCATTACCTTCGTATGATAGGTACATTACATTTTTTAATTGACTGTGAGCTAATTTGGCTTGAACTGACCTCTTTCATGGCTAGGAAGGTCTGGCCGGCAGTCCTTTTGCACACTTTGTAAACAGACCCAAAAGCACCTTTCCCTAACAATTCAAACACAGCATAGTCACCAATATGGCGAGTCGGAGATCGATTCTGATTCGTCTCCTGAATGTTAATGCGAATCTCCTCCACAAGATCAGGCTGTTAAAATAAATAAGATTATTTCGTAAGATTTCAGCATCCACTTCACCTGCAATACAGCTTTCTTCATGATATTGTATATTGGGTAATTTTCACACTTTGGCAATGAAGAAAAAATCTGCTATAACATTAAAATGTCAAAATAATCCAAAAAAAAAAAAAAAAATTGAAATAAATTATGTAAAATGAAAATCTGTCAAGCAGTTGAGAACCATTATTTTCAGACCTCTTTTTAAAAAGAAAATTCGACAAATATTCCCCATGCAAAAATTACCTATTACATGTACATGCATACGGTATTAACAAAGTTTTTTTCTTTTTCTCAGTACACAACAACCACAGTGAACATGGTTAACGAACACCATTAATTACTGCATGTATGAATATTACTTCTACTTAAAACAAGAAAATAGCCACAGTCTAAAAATTTAACTTTTAAATGGCAGAGACAATAGGTCGATGTTTCTTTGATGTACAGATCTATCATGCTTATTTTCTTTGTTTAAAAGCTTTCAGTTTAACATTAAGATTTGCAATGGGAAAACATTCCTATTGGCAGTAGTGGCAAATATGTGTGGGTGTGCATATTCTCAACAAATGCGTCATTTTTTTTTAAATTTTGGAGTCTTCAACCAACCTTATTTTGGGCATATAAGGTATAAATCTGGGGTCGCACCCCCCCCTCCAATATTTCTGGATCTGCCACTAATTTTGGAACCATCTCCACCATGACCTTCACAATTTTGCTAAGTGGGACATATATCATTTCATTTTGATATTTGTACAATACTTGGGAAATTAAAAAAAATAAAACTACTCTAGTTTAGCAAATAGCCCAAAGGGCTGCTCAAGTAGCGAGCTCTAAAGATTATGGCCGAGAAAATCCAAGCCTACACATAAGTTGACTGATTTTTTAGTGCAAAAAAAAAAACCTTCCATAATCCTATTAACCATCCTTTATACTGGTAATCTCGCAAAGTAACATCTCGTTGATCTGAGATTACAAACTTGCGCAGATTATCTCCCATTGATCCTAGTGACCTAGTCTACTGGTCCCCTACACGATGCAAAGTGCCACAGGACCACACTAGGCCCCGGGTATAATGAATCGTAATATCAATCAGACCTTGGGAAAGTCAGCTCTGTCTCCCCTCCCCCTTCTTAGCTTGGAAGTTCATAAGAAAAATTGCTTTTCCTTATGCACTTTTAGTTGTAAAATACAATTATGTAGTACATACAAGTGTCATCCCCAAGAATAGAATGGGTGTAAAAAAAAAAATGGCCCAATCCAATTTGGAGTAGACTTGGTCCATCAGTTAAATTTTTAGACTGGATATTTGATAACTATTTGAAATCACAGCTAAACACAATACTCACAGGTAGTCTGTTAATTTTCTCCACTAATGGTTTATATTCATTTAAGTCTTGTTTATAATGGCCAATGTTAATGAACATTTCAAAAAGATCCACTGGAAACAGGCGTTTAAACAGTCGTCGATTTCGCTCCATACTGAACAGAAAACGCAGAGCACGAAAACTGTACTTCTGTAAACTTTTACACAGTTTTGTTTCCTCCGGTGAGCACTTTTCACATCGTGGTAATATTAAGCTTCCCAGAATATAAATGCCGTTAGATTGCACTATCTGCTGGGCGTTGGCATCGTTCATGACTAGTTCCGTTAGAGCTGTGCAGCATGCTGTCAAAATAGAAATTTCAGACTCAAAAATAAAATACATCATGGATTCTCTATGGAATCTTTTGTTTTTATGAATTTAAATATTTGCAGTTTGATAACACACACACATATATATATATATATAATATAAAAATAACATAACCCCAATGTCCTGATTTCATGGATTTGATATCTTAGGCATGTCCTTACCCACCTTCTCAAATCAAGAGTTTTTTGCCCTTTTTATAAATAAACTTTTATGCAGAATGTAGCTGACCAAAATCCCTTACCTTGAAAAGATGAAAAGATGCTCTTCCACTTAAAACATGGGAAGTTTAACCCTCACGAAAATTACTGATTTCACAGCATTACAAAAAGAATTATTATTAATGATTGTTCAATTTTGATACAGACATTTCTGTATGCTGTAAACCAACTTTTATTCGCATGTGAGAAAATTTTGCGAGATTTGCGAGAACCTCGTTGTCGAGAATATTTCTTGTCTCGAACCACTCTTTAAATGTCTGTCATAGACTCGATCACGGAAATTACTTGCCATGAACCAGTTTCTACAGGTGAATTGTGAAATAAAATAGCTGCGAATAAAATTTGGTTTACACTTATCTAATCAATGTACCTACCACATCTAACTTGGTATTTCTGATCCATAAGTTCTTCTGCCTGATTCAATAAAAAAAAAAGTTTATCTTTATTTTCTAAGACTTTTAAATCTCCTGAATTAAAGTTCAATTCCTTATAATACCTTTCAAATGTAAGATCAATCCATTTCATTTCAGTTCACATGGATTCTGACCAGACTACAGTTACAGTGCTTCATGAAAAGTATACCAGCGTGAAGCGTTACAGTTAATACGCAAGATCGCGACTACTTTTTCCATCTTGGTTTTAAATTTTACTTTTCCCTTTCAAAGTCTCGTGAGACCCAGAGTATGCGAGAATTTGGGCATGTTGGTAAATAATACCAGTTCTGCAACTTTTGTCGTGATCGATTCACCCGATTTTAACAATGGTGTACTATCATTGCATTGCAGTAGACTGTAGTAATGATTCAAGAAAGAACATGATACGCAGAAATATCCACAACTGATTGATTTTAATGGAAATGTGGTGGATTTTTCCCACTGCTGTCAGCCAGGAAATTCCCAAAGCTGAGAAGAGCTTGCGTCAAAATATATAGCTTCACGATCTAAATTCAGAAGTTAATTTTTCCTGTATCCAGACGTTTTTACACACATTTCATTTAAAAATGCTTTTAATTGTGAAAAGCACATGGAAGTTAAATCGTCTTCCGATGCCATGTTTTGAATAAACAAAAAATGCCCAAGATCGACACACTTTTCCAGACTTCTTTAAAAGAGATTTCCGCTAACTCGGTATTTACGATCTTGCGTATTATCTTCATGTATTTTCAGAAAATTACATTCTACTTTCATTTTTGAAAGAATTCCCTGTCATTAAAACAGACATACAATATTTATCAAGATTATACACGCATAGTTCACAATACAGCAAATTCTCACGAGGAAATGGCTATCATTTCAATTTGTTGAGATATCAAAGGAAAACAAACATTGGAATGTAAATATCATACAATATCCAACTGTCTTTTATTTAACAGCAATTAATCATAAAACACAATCTAATGCCATGATTGCACCATTCTGATTATTCCCTTACATCCCCCCCCCACCCCCCACTCAAGCTAAAAGAAGTGTAATGATGTGCATGCACACTCCAACACTCAAGAGGAATTACAAATGTACCATAGTCTAGTAGGATGTGAAATGTGCCAAATGGATATACTGAATGCATGACTGCATATTAGTTTAAATGATATGATGAGAAAGCGCAGAATTGTTCTATTTGTTTCAGCAAGGTGACATGCAAGGATGATTTTGATCACAGCAAAACAGGCAATAGACCACGGCTAGAAATCACCTTTTGTCTGCCTGATGGTTTTTCATTTGCTGCCTTGGCATTATTGATCATTATCTGTCAGATTTAAGAAGAGAGACAATTAACTTATCTTAAAAAGTTTTCATATCATTTTCTTTGAAATGCATGTCTTTGAAAAAGAAAAATGATGAATTTTGTACCTGTGCTTTTCTTGATTAGCTTAAGATAATTGTTCTTTATATGTGAGTAAAATGATCCATTCTTACATCTTCGGTAGCAGATCTGCCGTGGGGACCCGCACTCGCGGCTCCACATCCGGTCTCGCTACGCTCCGTCACGAAATGCCTGTCAAACCTATAATAGGATAAAATGATGCAAAATTAGGAAAAAAATCCCGATTAACACAGCAGTTTCCCTTAGTGTTATGACAAATATCGGAGTAGGAGTACTGTATTGGGGAATAATTTCATGGGTTGTAATTTTTGCGTTTTTTCCCCATTTTAGACACATTTGTGGGTTCATAAATTCGCAGCTTCGAATCACTTTAAAGCCCCCCTTTTTCTAAACACTGTGCATTAAAGAAAGGTTATAAAAAATAGTATTCAGTTTCAAAAATTTCCACCGTGATTTATTTTCCCTATACAGTATTCACTTGCACTTTTTACTGAAAACTTCCTGGACACGTGAAATATTTCCCAGGTGTTTGACCCTGTACTGACCTTAAAAGCGCCAGAATTGTGGGTATTCCTCCCATCTGACGGATTTCTTTATTGGCCTCGGGGTGGGTACACATGTGGATGAGACACTGCAGCACGGGCAGTAGAAGATTGACATTGTCACAGTGTAACTGGCTCAGTAAGATTGGGATTCCCTGGTGTTCCTGTACAGTCTCCTGACACAGACGCTCATGACACAGTTTCTGTAAGAGCTTCGCTGCCAGTCTACAAAAATGTTAGCATGCTATTGTAAATCTGACGGCACACTGTTGGTATATTATCAGCAAAATGTGTAAACAAAAAACAAAAATATATTTCAAGCTTATACAATGTCATGTATACATATTGTAAATGATTTTTCCACCTTCATGTGACGTCATAGGTTTAATTGATTAAAAACATTATGCGTAATAGAAATATATCTTGTGCAAGAATATTTCATTAAATTTAAAATAATTTGGCAAACTGATGATGCTGAAAAATTTGAATTTTCTATAAATAATCAATTATTTATATTTATCAAATAAATGTATGTCACTGTTTAAAAGTAAACTTTTGGCCTACTTTTTAGACAAACTGTCATAGTCCTTTATGATCCCCAGTAAATCTTCAGCACAGCTTCTCTCTGCTATCAACTGTCGGGCTTTGGGACTGTAAAAGAAAGAGTCCTCTCCTTACAACACTTTTCCTTTGAAATAATTTTACCAGAATTTAGAACAATTCAGGATGTGCTACTCGTGTAAAATATGTTATTTTCCAAATCCTGAAGAGTTTTAATGTATCAGAATGACTAGTGCTACTGATGCATCACCATTTCCATTGTTACTGAAGTATCATAATTAGCATTGTTATATCTACCGTAATTAACCGTAATTAACATTGTTTCTGATGTACAATAATTACCAGTATTATTTATATACAGTGATCCCCCGTTATAATGCCAACATTTGTACCTACGCAATTTTGGCATTATAACGGGGGTGGCATTATATCGGGGGAGGGGGGTGTACAGCTGTCATAAGAAATCAAACAAATTTTATCTACTACATCAATGTGCTATTAGATTTCGGTGTGTCCGCCATACTCAGATTTCAAAAACAATACTGCATATTTGAACTCAGATGATTATCGTTTACGTAACTTATTATCTGCTCCAAACTTTGATATCTGGAGGACTAATGGCAGATAATTGGTTCAACCTGCTCACTGAAATTTTCCTGCCATTGATTGGCGATAATTAGTGGGTGTGATTATAACGATAATTGACCAAATCGTACCTGCAAATAGGTTGGCGGTATGCGGGGGATGGCAATATAACGAGGTTTTACATAGCGAGGAAAACGAGACTTTGAACTTTTTTGGCGATATGCAGGAATGGCATTATAACGGGGGCAGGCAATATAGCAGGGGATCACTGTATATCATAATTATTACTTTCAATATTTCAATACATCATAATTACCATTGAGCTAAGGCAAGAAGAGCGTGTAGGGCACAGTGTAGTGCAATAAGGTCATCACCATGACCACGGAGAAGAAGAAGGAGTCCCTCATGTACTTTGCATTCAATCAGCCATTCTCTCTGAGTCTCATTTACTGCAGCAAACTTCTGGAAAATGTCTGAAAGCAGGGGATTATGATTATATCAGAAATTATCAAATGCAAAGCAATCTTAACTAATATCTTAATTCTTTTGAATGAAGAGCTCCTTCAGGAATACATCCAGTAAAACCTGTCTAATCCAACAACTGTCTAATCCGACAACTGTCTAATCTGACATGTTCAGTTAAACCTGTATAATCCGACAACTGTCTAATCTGACATGTTGACATGTTCAGTTAAACCTGTCTAAACTGACAACTGTCTAATCTGACATGTTGACATGTTCAGTTAAATCTGTATAATCCGACAACTGTCTAATCTGACATGTTCAGTTAAACCTGTCTAATCCAACACCTGTCTAATCTGACATGTTCAGTTAAACCTGTCTAATCTGACATGTTCAGTTAAACCTGTCTAATCCGACAACTGTCTAATCTGACATGTTCAGTTAAACCTGTCTAATTCGACAACTGTCTAATCTGAACTCTGTTTCACCGTGAATTCCAACCAAGTGATTGTCACACTGTGTAACCTGACGTACTGTCTTATCCGAACACGAAATCTGTCTCCCACAGTGTGTCGGATCAGATAAGTTCTACTGTATACACAGCCAATGATGAATCCACTCACTTGACATTTCCTTCAGAATGTCCACCAGATAGGGGGAGTCTCCATACAGAAGGTAGCTGTTGGTGGCCTTGGTGAACAGCTGTAAATACAAGTACATGTACTTACTGACAGAACAAGCAATTTATCATAGAAAAGTTACTCCAGTCTGAACCGGATTCAAACTAGACTAACAATCTCATTAACATCCCCAGAAGCTATGGCGTTAAAATATAATACGGAAATATTCGTTGAATTGGAAATCGAAGAAGTCCGGCCCCTCAGCTACATGATAAACTATACCTCTGTCAGAACCTGTAGTCCCTTGAGAGTGTAGAAGGCTTTCTGGAATTCCGGTTCTCTCATCAGGATCCTCAGGCACGTCACCAGTCGGAGAATGTTTTCTGGAGGAGCCGAATTGATCCAGTCCCTAAGAAAGACAATGAGATAGCACCCATAGATTAGATGTATATTCATTATTCAAGACGTAAATTCAGTTACATACAGTACTACATTTAAAGCATTTCCTAGGATGATGCAAAGTGCATACTATGGTTTCATCAGTTTTTGTTGAACACCCATTTTCAGTGCTTTTGTGTTTGTGTCAGTCATCAGAGAAGTGAATCTTTGCTCATGTAATGGATGAAATCACAGAATCCTTTTCAAAAATTTAAATTTATACTTACAGACAGCATAATCTTCGTGTGATCAAGGCCGAAAAGACTTCCGAAAAACGTTCATGTTGTGGATGACACACAAACTGTCTCTGGGACTGGTACCGTAAGCTAAATAGGATTAACAATGTGGAAATACATCGACTATATCATGGAGACTAACTAGAAAACTGAATCAGTCAGGGAGGGCCCTGCTGAGAACTTTAAAAATCATATATTACATGTACTAGTTTATGTTTGTATTGACAGAGAAAAATGAATATGTTCTTTTCCCAGATATGTATTTCATTTTCAGCTGCAGGATCTACTATTCTGGAAAACAATATGGAAGGTCTAAATGAAGTCAACTTAGTGGTAAAGCATGCTGTGACCTTGACCTTTGACAACCCTAAAATAAAAGGTGTCTTCCTTCAATGATCAACTGCCTTTGTATTCAGTATGAAAGGTTTTTTGTTGAAATATGTCCAATACATTGAGTCACAAAAGGAAAGAGATGGTGGACTGACAGACAGACAGATGCCCATTATCAGAGGGTGTCTACCTTAATGAATAATTAACTTTCTCTAGAATCTGAAAACTGTTTGATGGTAAGCTTTTCAAGATATTGTGTCACCCTAAGGTGTGTCAAACTTGGATTGATGATCTTTTGTGATCACAAAATCTTTCTATAATCATAACCTACCTAATTTGTATAAAATAAAAGGTCTATGTTGAAATTTTTTCAACTTTTTCGTCATGCTGAAAGCATTGTAAAGTTAGAGAACTAAGGTCTATTGTGACTTTGACAACATGACCCCAAAATCTTTATGTGTCTTTCTTTAATCATCAACTGCCTTTGGATAAGTATCTAAAAGGTCTATGCTGGGAACCTTTTAACTTCTCATAGTAAAAGGTCTGTTATAACTTTGATCTTTGACCTCATGACCCCAAAATCTTTAGGCGTCTTTCTTTAATCATCAACTGCCTTTGTATACAATATAATATGTTGAAAGCTATGATTCATGGTATTATATTTCAATGACAGTGATAGAGGACACACAATGTGGTTTTCTACAGGGTTCATTCAATTTCAATGTGGGGTCCTAGTAAAAAAAAAAGACAAAAGCTTACTTAAACTTTTCCAGGACCAGGCTCTCTGTGGATTGTTGCTGGTGTTGCACGCTTTTGGCCTGTGGACGGGGCCATTGTTGATAAGTGTCATTCCCACTTTTCTTTGACGATATGGAAGGAAGCTAATTTAAATAGAGTTGATATTGTTCAATGATAGAAAAGTATAATTATAAAGTTATGTGTGGAGAATTATAACAAGATATACATAATAAGAACGATTTCATCATTATGTCATATGTGCTACCAAATGAGTGGAATTTTTAGCGAAACACATTTAGCGATTTTGTTCATAACAATGGGTATGTATATTTAGCGAGCGCTAATTTTTGTGACTTTATAATTCCAAGACAGATAACTCTCTACAATATGGAATAAATTGTTAGCGATATTCAATTTTAGCGATCTCAACACCCTCGCTAATAATGCCAAAATTAAATCCTCGCTAAAAATTCTGCTTATTTGGTATTTCAAAATTAACATTTTTTTGGGATTAAGATCAATGTGTATACAGTGTATCAGCTGTTTATATAGACATACAGAGAATGAAAATGTTAAAGCAATTCCATCAAAATATTTAGAAAATATGCAGTGTTTTTACAATAAAACTTCAATGTTCTTGCATGTAAATTGGTTAAGACTATATACATATGCAAGAAGAGAAAAAAGTTGTTTACATAATATATGCAGTTTTTAAAAAAAATTCGGTCTGACATTTGTTGATTTTCTAAATTCTCGACCAAGAAATGTGTCAATTAATCTTAACCTTCCTTAAAAGTAAAGTAAACCTAAACGTTTTGATATGAGAGCAAATACACAAAAATAGTTGTGCAATACTTCCAAGTGTCTACAAAAAATCTATTGAAAACAGTTTTAATAGTGAAATTGTCCTTTATACAAACAGGCCCACATCACCTTCACTCTACAATTAAAGGGTTTAATCTTCCTAAGCATACATACACCACTTTGGCATTCTCTGCGATTTCGAGATCTTTCGGGGTTTTAAATGTATATATCCTGTAAGTCGACCCTACCCTGATTTATTATGTAAATGTATACAATGATGAAGCAATAATAAGTAAGTACTAAGTTCTTTTAACGAGATACTTAAGACAATTCTCATGTGAGGACAGCCCCCCAAAGACATTTCTAATGTGAGAACAGCTCTTCAATATAAATGATAGACATTTACACTACACTTTGAATTCTGATCACCCAATATATTTCTTCTTTAATACCATTTTATATATATACATGTATATCCAAATGTGAAAAATTATATATATATATATATACACACACATACACATATAATCACCTGTTACCTGACCAATACTATAATTACCTGTTACCTGACCAATACTATAATTACCTGTTACCTGACCAATACAATAATCACCTGTTACCTGACCAATACTATAATTACCTGTTACCTGACCAATACTATAATTACCTGTTACCTGACCAATACTATAATTACCTGTTACCTGACCAATACTATAATTACCAGTTACCTGACCAATACTATAAATACCTGTTACCTGACCAATACTATAATTACCTGTTACCTGACCAATACAATAATCACCTGTTACCTGACCAATACTATAAATACCTGTTACCTGACCAAAGCTATAATTACCTGTTACCTGACCAATACTATAATTACCTGTTACCTGACCAATACAATAATCACCTGTTACCTGACCAATACTATAATTACCTGTTACCTGACCAATACTATAATTACCTGTTACCTGACCAATACAATAATCACCTGTTACCTGACCAATACTATAATTACCTGTTACCTGACCAATACTATAATTACCTGTTACCTGACCTATATTTGACTCACCTGTTGCCCGATTACTGGTGCATTTAGAAGTTGCAGGAGTTGTCTTACAGGTTTGCATTCACTGTAAAATATAAGAATTAACTGAATAAAATGACATTTACAATGCAATAAGCCTTAAATCCTAGTATGCAGTTTTCACCTACTCATTAACAGCAAGGATTGTTTTCAGATAAATTTATCTGCTTATATAGGACTTCCGGATATGGAAGGATATGGTGAATTTAATGGGTGCATTTTCTTCATTGATTTTCAAATAAAAACGTGTCCAGGTAGAGTAGTGGTAAACGCACTCTCTTCTCACCGCGCGACCCGAGCTCACCGCGTGACCCGAGGTCGATCCTCAGGATCAGCAGTGGTTGTATGTGAGAGGGTATTGTAGCCGGCCACTCACACACGTACGTGGGTTTCCTCTGGGTACTCTGCATGGTTTCCTCCCACATTAACTGACCCCTTCACGCAAAAATGCAAGCCGACGAAAAGCATTAATATAAGTTGCAGACCTACTCATTTCTTAATGATCGTAAA
The DNA here is from genome assembly GCF_947568905.1 of Ostrea edulis. Lineage (NCBI taxonomy): Eukaryota > Metazoa > Mollusca > Bivalvia > Ostreida > Ostreidae > Ostrea > Ostrea edulis. The sequence continues at coordinate 11,258,806 of NC_079173.1, read as the reverse complement.
ATAAATAATGTTTAAATTTTTAAAAAAAAAAAAGTATTGAATTTTGTATCTAAAAGTGAGAAATGATTTAAAAGTTAAAAGATTTAAAAGTTTTGTATGCTGTATAGATAAATGAAAGACACACACAGTGTATATTGCACTCCAAGATTACCAGGCCACACCCATACACAATATGCTTTTATCTAAATTAACTTTCCCCTAGCTTTTTCATTTTTCAGCCCTATATGAACCTTTAGTTAAATCTAATATTAATACTAAAGTGCTCAGATGCATTGGTTTCCCTTTCAAATAAAAAAAAGAAATGAATTGGCAAAGAAAATCCTCTCGTCTACATTGTAGATTACAGTTGTATAGTTTTCACCCCTTTGTCATATGCACTAAAGACTCCCCAACATTTATAGTCCGTACAATTGGCCCTTGACAAAGTGTACCCAATGTCTAGATATACATACACCTCCCAGTGTTGTGGGAGGATAAGCCATTAAGTTCTTAACCTAGGGTCCATTAAACAAACAGGATTTTATCACAAATATTTTAAACCTCTGAATTCTCACAAAAAGAATTCAGTCTTTGTGCTGATGGAATTAAATTACAGTTTCTATTTCAATTTTAGAAAGACAGTATTATTTGTGTTTAAAATAGAAGTTTATTTTGGTTTATATTCATTATGTACTTCTGAATCAGTGACAACCAGTCCTTATATTGTACGGAAAAGAATCGACTGGCATTAAAGATGTGTTAGATTAATTCTGTAATTAACACTGTTACAAGATGACTGCATGCTGGCAAATGTACAAACTACATTGTATATACCAAAATAGTAAATGAAAATAAGAATAATGAATAAAAGGGGGAAAAAACCTCTTTATTTCTTGAATTCAAAATCATTTTGTACATGCCTAACAATGACAATTAAATTATATGATGGAAATCTAGTCAACAGATAAAATTGGAAACCCGGATATGGCTATCATGCAAGTCCTTTTATTGTACATGATGTGATATTTCAAAGTAAAATTTCAACTAACTCAAATAGCAGAATAAATTTATATACGGCTGTTTAATTTAATCGCTTGTCTGCATGCAGTCTAAATGAAAAGAATACTAAATGTATATATATATATATATGTCTTTGTGTGTATATAGCCAAATAATAACCCGACAACTTCATATTGTATCGATGTGGGGTGCGAAAAAAGTAATTATCCAAGTTTAGAGGGGAAATTCTTAATTACGTTCCATTTCAGGTATTATCAGGATTTACAAAGTCAATACTGCATGCAGCGATACCATCCTAATTGATTATAGATGAAAAGCTTAGTAAAGCATGCTAACTGATATTTCTGCTAAATCCCCCCCCCCCCCACACCCTTCAGAACCAGGACTCTGACATTCATAATTCATTGTGGCTGGTTTGTCTAATATTAGCTGGATACACTGTATATATCTGTATACAAATACTGACCAGTACAATGTAAGTTGTATAAAGCAGATTAAGGGGACTCTCCATAGATCTGTATGAATTCTAACATATTTGAATGGGTCTTTATAATCAAGCTTAAACGGGCCTGAAGACCATAAACTGAGAACTTATTAATAAGTCTATGAATAACGCCTGAAAGGATTTTCATAAACAAATAAAATTGTCAGCATATGTTTGCATTCAATTCATTTTTCATGAACCAGCATTTAAAAAAAAAAAGTTTGTGCTAGATAAATTTTACGATCTAAATTATAATCAAAATTTTTACTTTATGGCCTTGAGGTGTCCACAGTAAAGTATTTACATTGAAATGGTAGTGTATGCCAGTAAATTCGACGATTTTGTAATGTAATACAATTTAACCAAAAACAAAAAATGCACACAGGATACAATGTTTTACTGTGTGTGATATTTCATCATGTACTATATCAATAAATGGAAAAAAAAAAGTTGTTGCTTAAATTCACTATCGCTCTTTTCAGTTTGACTGTATGTTTATAAATAAATAATTCAAATCGCTATTGAATCTTGTTCCAGGGATATTGATTCGAATCTTCAGTTCTCTATAAATCAGTGCTTTTTGTTGTTATCAAAAAAGAAAGAAGACATAAACAATTAAAGTATCTACATGGATGTACAACTAGTAAAAAAACACTATCCCCTCCACCATTTTTCTTCTCCCAATTTGCAATTTTCAACCCCTATGTCACTGCAGTTTTTGTCAGCTGATGGAGTCATCTTCTGCAATCTTGACATCCATAGACTCTGAGTTATAAGCAACAAACTTAATCAGATTTATATAAAAAAAAAAGTTTTAAGTTCATTTGGACCATGTCAAATGACAGATGAAACCATTGACCCTCCCCCTCCCTCAACTTTTCATAGGGTCATATTCATGGTGGAGGGATTATTATTCTTAATATAAATATGATTCTCACTTTCCTCCTGTTTTCACATTTAGGAAAACCCCTAGCAGTTCAAAGGATTATATAACATAAGCTTTTTATGTATTTCAATGACGCATAGTCTATTCAATAAATGCATCTGTATACAAATAATTATACAAAAAAACAACAAAAAAACCCCTATATTTATAAAAACACCAAATGAATGCAGCCTTAATTTATAATCCAAAAATATTTTGATTCTATTTCAACATGATTATTTCTAACGTGCAAAAGCAGGCTTTAAAAATACGATGCATTTGAAGAACTTTAACATCTAATTATAATCATGATGTTTGGTCTATGGAGTTTCAGTTCATGATCTACTTAAAACATGTTAAAAAATGACTGGTAGATATACACATTGCAAAGTCAAAAGAAATCTGAGAGATCAATTCATTGGACTGAAGTGCCCTATCCATTATACACTTACTTCCATGCACCGAAGTACTACGACCTTATCAGATAGTAGTTAACAGGAAAGTGTTTATAACCAAAACTGTTTATTAAAATGTCCTCTATGACTGAAACACAATATTTAAAGGAAAGAAACGGACAGTCACAGGATCTCGAGATCTAAATGAATTGGCAATAATTGCTGACATACAATTTATACCTAGGTCGTGTCAGGGAACCAGATATTTTTATACGGTAGTAGTCAGGTTCACACAGTTGTGATTTCAAAATAGACAATACTGTAACTGGAGAATATATCATTATAATCAGGAAATCTTTACTAAATTGGGTAAAAAATGCTAGGGGCTTTCTTTGTATAAAAACTTTACAAATCAATAATTTGTTGCTACACGTATTTCAAAAAGACATGATGAAATTTCAAGAAATAATTTCTAAAGGAATTTTTTTGGTGTAAATTCATTACTCAGATTTTTGCATTTTATCTACAATGTTCTTGAAATTTACCAGTCTGAAGGATTTGACTGATTTAGATTTCCTCAGACCAGTAAAGTTCACAGTACATTTCATTATCTGGACTGATAAAAAACTTGAAATGTCTGATACAACAGAAGTAGACTTCAAGGGCTTTGTATAATCACCAAATCTTAGGTTTGTGTGAAGTGTGTGTGTGTGTGTCTGTGTGTATGTGAACACATATACACTTATGTGTGTGTGGCTGTGTGTGTGACCAGCAGGTTTTGTTTATTCAAAGTGTAAAACTAAGTGAATATGTCATCCACTTAGTACACATATTTGATCTTCAATTTTAAGGTTTCAGAAAACATGATATGTAAACATTGTTATTCTAAAACATGCAAAAACCAACCGACTTTTCCTCCACCACCAGACTTTTATTCTGACCCAGTTATGGTCACTAAATGGGCATTCCTACTCATTTTAGCCAAGAATTATCATGGGAATGATCTGCCTTAAAGAGTTACATTATATGTACGAAACTATCAAATTTCACTATTGGTGATTCATACGACGAGTAAGCAAATCCAACCACTAAATCTGGCAAGAAAAGTCGGTGAAAAAAATCATTTTCATATTATTAAGGAGGTATGCTACACCAGAGAAATTTGATATGGATGAAAAGCGGAAGATATGTAGTCTAACAATATTTTGAAATTGAAAACTTTCAAATTTACTGTATCTAGTCAAAAAATACAGTTTTAGTAGAAAGCAATCCGAAAAAAATTTAAAACCCCTGCTCCAGGTCTCGAACCCGTGATCTACAGTTTAGCAGTCAACATGCTAATTAACCTACTGAATTACTAAGCTAAGCAATAGAAATTGAAAAGAATAGACAAATATTGCTGATATTCATATTTTCTTTTATATTTTAAAAGGAAGTCAGCCATTATGATGATATGTAGAGTACCTCCTTAAACAACCATGGAATTTGTTATGTCCTCCGTATACCAGTACTTACTCATTTGTGGGTGGTGACCGTTTCCTCTCCTGGGTGGGCATGTTCTAATGGACGGATTGGATTGATAAGGTCCTCGGGCGGAAGTTCTCCTTCACATGTTGGTGCCCTGTTTGTGTCTACATCTGAAATTATATACATTCAAAATCATACCGAATTCTGATATTAAAAATTTGATGTCAAAACTTAATGCATGCACTTTACATACATATATAATGAGAGACTTACATTAAACTCATTAATCGAAATATAAAGTAAATATTATACAGGGGCAGATCCAGGAATGTTTGAAGGGGTGTGCGTGTACTACCTTTAATTTTGATTTTCAATGGGGGAGGGGGGTGGTGTTCAACCCTCAAAATGCATAAATTTTGCCTATTTCTAACAAAATTTTCTGATGTAATGACGGTTGCAACCCCCCCCCCCCCCCCCCCCCCCCCCCGGATCCACCACTGTTTTAAGAAGATCCTAAAACTATCATTACTTAATAGAGAGAAAATAGTTTCAATTCAGGATAGACAAGTAAAATAAACAGAAGAATTAGTATATAAGAAGGTTGTTTTATCACTGTGGCAAAAATGTCCTGATAATTTAGCAAAACTTGCTGATTAATGTTGGAATCATTGATAAATAATATATATAATATACTCATCTAAAATTACCAATTCATAAAAATTTCATCATCAATATATCTGAACAAGCCAGCCAGCCTTCATCAAAGAGGGTTCGATACTGACCATTAAACAGGTTGGGAACACTTCCCCAACAGCGAGATATTCTCGCGAAAATGTGATTTATTATCCCTCTCTAGCAAGAGTAAATATATCCCGTACAATCGAGAAAAACACACGGGGAGTACATCTCTTCATGTCTCGCGTGAAAAGAAGAAAAAGTGCTAAAATGTCCGGTACTTCTGCAAATATATTATTCAAAACAAAAACACTCACGATGTGCATCGGATTTCAGACTGCTTCCCTCTTACGCAACAACTAAGATATGAAATTTCTTGACTGTGTTGTAAATTTTATAGAGACAATTCGCGTCATGTTGAGTGTGTGTCACACTTATTCAGCATTGCACGGAATTTGCCATTATATTGAAAATAAAGACACCAAAACACCTGTTTATGGTCCGATGTTTACTTTCTCGTTAAAGAGGGAAAATTGCGTTTCAGCGAGATCTCGCTATAGGGGAAGTGCTCCCAACCTGTTAAAATTGATAAGAGAAGTGTTCAAGATTCAGCACTCAGCATCTTCTTGGTGAACACCTGTAACCTGCCTCAGCTGATGAAAATATATCAGACAAAATAACATGTCAAAATTCCACCACACACACACTACCTAGACTGTCAGTTGTTCACAAGTACTATGTCATGTGACATATACTGCAGTCATAACATGCACTATGCATAAAATCTGTGTGCATAATTTTTAGTGTGTAAATAAATATCGAGGTGGGTGTGGGTGTGATTTTTTTTTATGACATATCAGACTCTAGCATGGTAAAAGTTTTCAAACTAATCTAATCCATGAAATAAGTCTGCTCAATAGCACTCATGCTGAGATTTCAGTTTGAATATGATTTAAAATGTCAACAAGCCAATTGTCTACAGAATATCCTTCATTTAATTCTTTTCAGTTTAAGGTCCTGGAGCATTATAAATATTACATGTGGTCATAGATAGATATAGATACATGCAACCATTTTACACCTTAAATGGGAACATTTTTCACCAATCAAAAAACATTTGTCTTAGCAGATAAAAAAGTATTTGTAAAACTCCTGGACCAATATATACATCAAATCCACGAGTTTATATGCATACATGTATGTGTAATACTAAATGTACAAAGCATCAGATTATTCTGGGCCTGTCTATACATCAATAATGTATATCCCAACAGTTGAATATATCAAACGGGAATAAAAAATTAAATCCTTGTTTAAATTACTAAAAACTTCATCTTTATAATGCAACCAAAGGCACTTGACGCTTTAAATATATTTTAAAAAAAATTGTCTTCCTGTAAACAAACTATAAAAGACAAATGTATGTTTTAAAATGTCAAAAGCCCTTTTATCAAATGACTGGAAAAGGCAAGCGTCAAGTTCTGATAAACAATTTATGTTTTTCTTCTGAATTGAAATTATATATTTTCAAAAGATTTGCACTGAAATCGCATTAATTTATACATACATGCATGTCCTTCAAAAATTCTAAAGCAAGCTTTTTCCCCCAGAGAACTGCCAAATAACTTTAGGGCTTTGAATTTTTATCTATAATCAAACGAAGATTCTTCTTAAGAAGCGGATGTGACTGTCAATATTGAAGCAAAAACTCTGATAAATTGGCATGGGATCTTTCGATATTAAGGTGCTTCTCTGATAACATGCACAGGTTAAGAATGCTTGAAACCTTGACGTGAGTTGTGTCAAATCACTGACTACCAATCTGAATGGTATATATCTATGGAGATTTTCAAAATCCTCAAGATGATAAGGTTATCATCTAACTGATTTGACAATCGAGATTTCTTATGGTTATCATTTAACTGATTTGACAATCAAGATTTCTTAAGGTTAAAAACGACAACTCTTAAAATCAGATAAATTCATGTCTCTGTCAAATTAAATTTGAAAGATCAAAATTTCATATTTAAAGACCAACAAAAACTGAAACACTTGTTAAGGCAATTAATTTAAAATTCATTGATTTAAGGAAAATAGATTTATTAATCATTAAAATGATCACAACTTTTAAATATGATATGCAACATCAGCAATTATATGATAAACATATGTACACACAAATCCCTTATCATACATTTAAGCAATTAGTTAGCTATAGTTTTATTGGTAAAGGCCTACCTGACTTGTAAAAAGTCACATAATATATATCCAAATTAATAAAACGTCAAAGAGTTGCTCAACATGCAGAATCACAGTCGCCAGTCTGTGTCCTAACGGTGTAATGTTAAAAAGTTCAGCATGTTTTTAAATCGATCGTGTCCTGTCATGAAGGCATTTAAAACACGTGACGTCACACCGATCAAACAAAAAATCTATATACTTAACGGGTCTTTCAGTGCAATCAGAGCGTGAAATAACTGTACTGTTAACTTTGACGGGTCTAGGTAATTGTTGACCCACTCAGGCCACGGAGCTGAATATGCTTGTAAATTTACTGGCTCTACATGTTACGTCTCGAAAAAAAAATAAATTACATATTTAAGGGCATTATATATTTATTCAATAGGCCTATGGTCAGCAAGAGCATGCCTAGATTGAGGCTTAGAATACACTATCCACACCCGAAGCTCCAAGTTAATGCTGTAAACTCGGACAAAACCCAAATAGTTTTAATGTAATCTTCAAGAGATATTAGAATGGTTTATGAATACATACTTTCTAATAATTCTATAGCTGTCATTTTCCCCCTAATGTAAACATTAGACCACTTACATTCACCGGATTGCGCACGGGTCGAAAACACAGTTATTCTATCCGTTAACAGCTTCTAGACTAAATCGTCGTTGAAGTAGACATTACAGACAAAATATAAAACACATCATTACACGAAATCGAAATTTACTGTTTACCTGTAAGTAAATTTGTCTGGAGGCCATTTTTCTTCGATCAATAATCTACCAATCAATACACAGGTAAAAGCGGCTTTGGCAACCAATCAAAATTCCTCTTTCAATACAGGACAAGGACGATAAATATGTATGTTGGCGAATCAAGAAGAGAGAAAAAAAAAGGGGGGGGGGGGATCCATCGAAGTGTTGTCATATGTGAAACTGGGAACTGTGAACAATTCGATTTTGTTTTTCTGAAAACAAACGATCTCGAGTTCGTTTTGATATTCTAAAAATTCAGAGAATATTAAAAGGATTAGGCATGCACAAGTTAAAAAAAAGCAAAAAAAACAGCAAAAAAAAACAACAAAAAACAACAACAACAAAAAACAACAACAATGAAACAAAAAGTAACATACAATAGTCTATAAGATTGCTATCACATGAGTAGTCTACAACAAATACAAAGACGAAATAGAGGAGTGTTTATGAAATAGCCTATCGAACATGAAAAGTCTGATAAATGAAATAAAGAGTATGTAAAGTATAAAGCAAATTGCATATGAAACTAATAAAATTATAGATTTCAATACCAACTGGATGAGATGGTCCATTATTATTGATGATCTTTAATCTCTCTCTCTCTCTCTCTCTCTCTCTCTCTCTCTCTCTCTCTCTGAAAGCGACACAAAATATATACATCTAGGCCAAGATGATTATGTGGTATTGTGATATTAGATATGATATCAAAGATCTAGATATGTTTACCAAATATTTATGCTTGACATTAATAATATATACTTATGTTTCGTCATCAAATATTCACATACATGTATAAAAGTGTATATATTCAATTGGAAATAAATGTTGTAACAACAAAACAAAAACAAAAAAACAAAAACAAAAAAAATAACCTCGCAATAAAGGAAAATACACAGGTAATTCGTGATTTTTTTTTTTTTTAAAAACAACATATATTTGAATTATCGAAGTCCCCCTTCCCCTAAAATTACATAACTCCTTTTTATTTTTGTAGCGGTCGACCGGGTTCGATCGCAGGTGGCCAGATATCGCAGTTGGTAGAGCACCTGACTAGAGCCGGTTTAGAGGGGGCCCAAGTTCGAATCCCGGTCTGGTCCGTTGCAATTTCTCCCTGCCTGTTAAATTTTTATCTTAAATGATCACATTCATTTAGAAAAGATAGAGTGGGCTTGAAAAGTTATAAATTCTGTGCATCACAAGGAACATTATTCTCCCATAGCATGGTAGTGTATAGGAAAGGAGAAAATTTTGGGCTGAATCGAGAATCGAACCCGTGACCTCTGCGTACTGGACAGGTGATCTAACAACTGAGCCGATATTCATGGTCCACATAGTCTCAAATACTATACACCCCTCCATCCTTAAATCATCTTCGACCTCGAAGAAACACACCCCATTTTTTGTTCGCCCCTACAAGCCCAGGGTGGTCAATGGCATCGAATGTACATGAAGTATAAGGTCTAGAGGAGAAAAGGCCATCGAACGCTAAACCTTGATTCCCGCCTACATTCTCCATGAATAATTCCCATAACTGTGAAGGAATTTGACAGTTTAGTTAAATGCAAAGAAAAATGGATTATCAAATGATTGATAAGTGATGTAAGAGTATATTAATTAAATACTAATACTAAATAGATGGTTTTCATATGACGTATTTTGACCCCGAGTTATTCCCCTTGGCCGCCATCTTGTAGGTCAAACTGGTGGATTTTCCTCTTTGGGCAACCAATTTCAAACATGTAAGGCAGAAATATATGGGGGGGGGGGGGGGGGGGGATCTTTGCAATATTGCAATCATGAAGTAAAAGATGCATCAACAAATGTATATTAATAAGAAAAACAGTTTATCTCCACCTCAGTGACCAGAATAACAAGGCTGATTTTGGTTGAATAATGAAGGAATCCGGGCATGTTAACCTACAATATGGCGGTCAATGGGAAATAACTCTTGCTTAATCGCTTCGATGGAAAACCATCTATTGCAACACATTTTGTTAAAGGCGTAACAAAGTTTAAATGTTTTATACAAGGATTCTTCTGTGTAGGAGGTGCATTTATTGGGTAGTTTGAATGCCTAAGTTGGACACAGTGAACCTACAGTCAGTGAGGAAGAGCATAAAATGTATTAAAAGCGGCTTCTGTTTTTAAAGGGACTGATTCACGATTTTCCCCAAATTTTTGTTTTTCACTTTTGATGATCAGAATCTGCTGTCTAATGTGTTTAGAAGATTTCACATAAAAATTAATCATCACAGAAGCTCATTTTAGAGAGTTCATTTTTTGTTTTGTAAACAAAGATTGTGGCATGTTCTTGTTTACGAAATGTTCTAAAGAAATGGTTATCGATCTAAGTTTATTATATCTTTCACATTTCAAGCATTCTTCGGGTAAAATGTGTCATCTAAAAGTTAAAATTTGTGACTGTGCAAAATTAAGATGCTTTATATTACAACATTAATATTTCACTGGTTTGTTTGTATACATAAAAAGACTCGAGTCTTTGTTTACATAACACAGATTTAAGGCTAAAATATTGCTTTTATTCTTGCATTCAGAAGGTCAAAATGTTGGCTGTCAACATTAAATGAGCTATATTTTTAATGTTTCACATTTTGTTCAAAAATCGTGAACCAGTCCCTTTAAAAAGTACATAAACGCAAGGAATGCAAAATACTATATCAAAGGAAAAGATTTACTTAATTAAACAATGACGTATTTGCGGCCTAATATCCTAGTTATGGTAATGTAGCGAACTGCATATAGGGAACTTCTACTGCCTCGTCAGTAAGCTAGCTTTTCTGGTGGTGGGGTAGAATCCCTGTCTTGATCACTCAAGCTAAACAACAGCGATCGCGATGAATGGATGACCGCTACATGTTACAAAATGGTGACAGCGTAGTGACTCTGGTGTGTGGTGGGAAGCCTGCTTCAAGTATAGAGTTTCTTCGAAGTTCTGGGACTTTGTGTCCATGTATGGACGTGATTTCGTCCAGGGATGATGATGGCTGTTCCTCGGGAACGGCGGATGCCAAACATTCAGAGAGAAATTAGGCTAAGCTTAGGGACGAAGCTTCCCTGAGCGGAGATGGGGGTGGGGTAGGGGTAGCATTTTAAAGTATATAGGGAACTTATACTGCCTCATTAAAGGGTTTGCTTTTCTCTTGATATGGTAGAGTTCTTCAATTAATCACGCAAGGTACATGTAAGCAACGGCGAGCGTGATCAGCCCTTGGATGAGTGGCCTCTACACGTCACAGTACAGGCCACGAGAAAGATGGTGATCTAATTACTTATTACTTACTTAGTCTGTACACGTGTATCAATCAGATTCGGGTGATGAAACTTCCTAAGCACATTCACTTCGAAGACAGGCAAACGATTCGAGCACCATGATACCATACCAAGTTACGAGGGACCAGATCAGACTTGTATCTGAGAAAAGTGATACGCGCTCTTGTTGTAGAAGTAGCACACTAAGAACCAGTTATAGATCGGCTTTCTCTTTATATACAAGCTACGTGCAATGGGCATATACATGTAGTTATGTTCAAAACTTAAAAACGATCGTCTATTGTCACAATGTTACTCGTGGAACACGTGAGTGGACTCAGGACCCTTGAAATTGTGGGGATGGTATTGCTGGTAAACAACCAAGTACTCACTGTAAGGCAAGATAATGAGGAAAAAATAATCAAAATGGAAATGATTAAAACATACAGGAACATTCCATTCATCAGAATTTCTAACCTTATGAAGAGTGCAAGGTATGGGCAGGGTGAGGTCGTGAGCAAATATGCCAAGTGATGGCTTTTATACATTTTATTACATTATGGTGAGGGAGATATGAAGATTTATTCACCCAATAAAAATCTTTTTTCCCGATGGCAATGACCGAAGGGAATGTGTTTTTTTCTTGGGTGATAAAATCTTCATTTCTCCCGAACATTCATGCAATAAACTGTTCATCATACCGAAATAAAACAAGACTATAGAAATCGCCAGAGAGAAAGAGAGAGAGAGAGAGAGAGAATCCCGTATCCGCTCATTTATAATGTAACTGATCTAGCCCTAACAGTAGCATCGCGCCTTGAAGATACAGTATTAGAATGTACAAACAACGAAATAAAGTTATTCTGAATAGTCGGACGCAGGCGTTGTTGAAACTTGTCACTGGGATCACCTCGGCCGATTCCATCTATCTGGAGGTATACCAGTGACGTATAACAACATGTTTATACCATATTCACAATGAAGACTCTTTATGATCGTCTTAAAACATATGCAGTAAAATAGAAGGAAAACTAATGTATTTAACGGTAAATCGGCTAACATCATAGTAATAATTAACAATGTCCTTTATTTAATTAGTTTAAAAATTAGTTTACATTGTGGTCTTGAAAACATATATACAGACAGCAGTATGATACAGATACAATACAAGTAAATCTTTTTAAAAAAGCTTGCCGTCTTTAGCAGCAACTCTATAGAGCGAAGTTGAATTATGTCCCTTGTCTTCATTATTGAATTGAGCTAAAATAAATAATCTCACGGACATCATGCCTATAAAGCTGTGTCCTGACTCCCATTGTAAAAGTTTGTATTTATGAAGGGTATATGTACTGGAAATCAAAATCACTGTTCCCTGTATCAGCACTGATTAAAGCCTCTATATCAAATGAAACTGAGATTTTCACAATCTCTACCCAGAGTTATCGTTCCTTACACTCACCTACACCTCTGTAAACGTCTCAAGGATTTTACAAGATTTTTGTAAAATGGCACGTATGCTCAAATAAAGTATGGTTTTGACTTCAGTTACAAAAATATACGTAAATAAATAAATATTGAGCAGATGTCAAGTTATTTTGTGACACAAGAAGCATTGATTTGGGTTGAAACGTGGATATTGGGTAGTTCTATTGCACCAGGTCTATACATGTATAGGTACATGAAGAATATATAGTGATGGAAAAAAATATACAAATAGTTGCTTGTCCTACATTTTCCCGATATTTTATACAATAGTTCTTAGTTTTATTAGCCGTAAAAAAAGTGGATTTACATGTGGAATAACATTGCTTATTTTGAGACGTTAACAGAGGTGTAAGTGAGAGCAAGGAACGACAACTCTGGGTAGAGATTGAGATTTTCAGTGTGTATATCAAAATATTTATTTTTTAACAAAGTTATGAAACAAAGCAAACTAAAAAGATTTAAATTGCTCAAATTTGCATAAAAATTATTCTTGCATATTGTACAGTACAACTGCTTTAGAAATTAACCAGGATAAAGACCTGAGAATATTGTAATAGTTTTGCCAAAAATTATATCATAAAATACATAGAGTTTGATGGAAAAGATAATTGTTATTCAAATTTGAGCAATTGTAAGGGGAAAAAAATATTCTGAAGGAATAGGATAGTTTTAGAACAGATGTGTTGAAAAAAACAAAAACTTTAAGTTAACCTCATACAGACAGTCTAAACTTACAGCAGGTGGATGGATTATTTTTTTGCATGCTTTAAAAAAACAGTGATCCTCATTTTGAAGTCAAACCTTATTTATTCTTATGTAATTCTTAGCTTAAGGTATCATTAAAACTGTTTTGTAGGGATTAGCCCTACCGAATAGACAATTCCCAAAACACAAGCAATCAAAACAAAAAACGGCGAGTTTTTCTGTTTGTATGCAAAAATGAAAACATTGTTGTAAATGAAGTAACCATAGAAATGTTGTATTAGTTACTTTTAAAAAAGTAATGTGTCAATTTCATGAACTGCATTTTTCTTTTGTTCGTTTTGTCGATTTTTTTTAAGGTGGCAGGGGACAGTTTCTTTGGTTTTGAAACATGTGGATAGGCAATCTCTCACCAGAGGGCGTATTACGCTGCGCTACAACACCTCTGTCAACGTCTAAATGACAAGATTCTTGGCAAAACTTACATTTACATAATGAATCATGAATAAATCAATTATCAGTTTTATTTTTAAGCTTTAAAACTTACAAAATAGTTTATATGTGAAAACTAAAAAAAAGATATATTTGTTTCACCGTATTTTACAAGGGATTATATCTCGGCAGAATATTGCATTACTAATGTAAACAAATATGGAGGACGCGGAAAAATTAAAAAGAATCGCCGACAGATATCAACAGGGTTTGGTTCTTAAAGAAAAACAAGTTGCAGCTTTGACCCACATAAAGAAACATAAAGGTGATCTGCTTGTAAACCTTCCTGTGGGGTATGGTAAAAGGTCACGTGTCTCTGTTTTCTGGACTATTTTTTAGACCACGCGTAACATTTTTTTTAAAAACTTTATTATCAGTATCTATTACAAGTACTTGTCCTCCAAGCTAGTCAATGGAGTGCAAAATAGAACGCAAAAATTTCTTTTGATAACAAGTGGCTGCTCGCAACACAATTCAGTTTTATGGATACTTGCTAGTACACGAAACTCGGACTTTTGTGACTGAGAATTACATATTTTGTTTCAACAAAATGTCTGTATAATACATGTCGGGGGTGGTTCCAGGAATTGCGGTTACGGGGGGCGCCACTTTATGAGGCAGTGGGTCCAGGGCGAAGCCCTGGTGGGGACCAAGGGGGCGAAGCCCCGGGAAGCTCCTGGATTTTACAGATTTTATGGGGCTTGAAATATTTCTCCTATTTAGTCATTTGTACTTTTTCTATCATTTTAAATACGGTGAAATTAATAAAATGATGCAAAGTTTAAGGGTTCTGGGAAAAAATTAAGTTCTCAATAAAGTAATTTAAGAAATCAAAAGATTTTGTCATTTATTTCTCCGGGTGTGGAAGAAATTATTGCTTCTTTTATCGTTTAGTACATTTTCCGAAACAAGATACCGCGATTTACCTTAAATTTGAATATTTTAGGGGGGGCGCCGGCTGCGGCTCCTCTAAATCCGCCATTGCATGTAGTACAATGTTTTGAGTATCTCTCATTGGATTGTTTGCTTGTTTGTTTTACTTCAAAAAATATTCACTCATATTGAGACATCACCAGCTGCAGGTGAAGTACCACAAATTTAGACCTATGCTTAGCGCTCAGGGTCGTAGCATTGAGAGTTCTTTAACGTGCCAATCTGGCCAATACACAGGGCCTCTGTTTTTAATCCGAAAGACCTGTGATTCTGACGTCTAAATACCGAGCGTTTGGTGAAGGAGCAATCACTACCTATGTTAACGTCTTAGATTTGAGTCCTGTGGGGATCAAGGTTAGAATACGTCCTTAGTACTCCTTGCTTATCATAAAAGGCGACTAAATGGGGCGGTCCTTCGGATGAGACCGCCAAAACCGAGGTCCCTTATCACAGCGGGTGTGGCACGATAAGGATCCCTCCCAGCTCAAAGGCCGTAAGCGCCGTGCATAGGCCTAAATTTTGCAGCCCTTCACCGGCAAATGGTGACGTATCCATATGAGTGAAAAAATCTTGAGTGGGACGTTAAACAATATACAATCAATCATAGGTTTGACGCGGCCATGGCACGAGCGAATGCTTCTCTCATTGAAAGGAAATGTAAAGCACATGTACATAATGGATATGATTTTGATTACGGATTACTCCGTTTACCTGATCGAGATATAGGGATCACGGCGGGTGAGACTGGTCGAAAGAAGATGCTTACCCGTCCTAGACACACGGTCCCATCTCTGCTATATTTAGGGGTTCGTGATTGCCCAACTCTCTATTTTGTATTCCTTAAATAGGAGTTATAAGATTGATCACTGTTTGCTATCTTCACCTTTTCATATCATGTAAGGGAACGAGTGCGAGCGGACGTCACAGAGGAACACCAACGCCGTGTGTAAGAGTTGGGAATTGCTTACGGATACATCGTGGGAAACTCACGGTCGGTCGCACTACGTTTACCTCCCGTGGGACAAAACGCTGATATTTTCGCTGGATGACGTGTCTCAGTTTCTAAATGCGACCTGTCGCTTCACCATTCCTTATTGCGATATTCAACCAATGAAAAAGCCCCTTAATTTCAGTGTACGGGAGCGTAGAAAAACAAGCTTTGAAGCGAAGATTTTGACTACATTTAAGTTGGACAAGTTACAAAGCTTTCAGCGAGATGCTTTATCTATATTATTGAAGCGGATGGTGTATTTGTGTCTATAAAGACTGGGGAGGGGAAAGCCTGGGTTACCAAGCGTTTAATACTGCGTACGAGTCATTATACAGGTCTACATGTTCATCACTCGTAGTCTCGCCACTTTTATCCATCATACGGGAGCAAAGTGTTTTTTTTTAAAAACAGACTTGGTATTTCATCGGTTTATGGGACTATAGGTACATGCGTGTTAAATTTACCTGCGTATTAAGTTGCTGCCGTAATTTGTTCCAGTTGTGTTGTCGGCATAATTTGAATAAGTAATTATGAACTTCTTTACATACCTCTTTCGTGTTTACAAACACAATTGAAGTCTCACCTACGATAATTACAACATGACATATGAACGGGATTGAAAGACCATATTTTGATTTCAATTTGCATCTAATTTTTAAATTGTATCATACAATGCATTTTATTCACGTGCTATGTAGCAGTTATTATAATAAACATACCAGTGACGGATCAAGGATTTTCGCAAGCCGGGGAGGGGCACATTTGAAAGTGAAGTAGCAGCCAAAATAATCAGCCAGTTTGGGTGCCAAATCTGGAGTTTTCATCTATATATCTTTGATAGTGGTTACTGCTGATACTTTGACTTTGAGTTCCTGGAATATTTACGGCGATTCCCATTGGTCCTCGATAGGTCACGTAAGGTCATGCATTTTAATGAGGTATGCGAAAATATCAGCGCTGTGTCCCACGGGAGGTAAACGTAGTGCAACCGACTGTGGGTTTCCGACGATGACGGAGATAGTTATTGGTGAAATTTGTCAGTTGAATTATGTTGGATAAATCTAGTGTAAAACTTTTGTAATAAAAGACACAACAGATATCGGCCGGTATGTATATAAAATGATAAACACAGTCGACTCGAATTTCTTGTGCAAATAAGATTTTAATATAAGAAAAACATTTACATCTAGGGGAAAAAAATCACGTTTCAGGATTTGGCGCATTACATAATGCGTTGCGATTGTATCCCACCAAAGTATGGATGACTGATCCCGTGCTCACACAGTAACAGGAGTTGACGTTATCTATGCAGCTGGTACCTGTGCCGACTTCGTAAATCTTTCCGTTGATAGTACAAGTCCCTGAATGTAAAAACAACAGAGCGTTACCTTGAAATGCATTAAGACAACGGTACTTCCCGCATGACTGTTTAGAAAATTGGGGAAGAAAACAAATTTCCCGTGAAGATTCCTACTGTATTCATTTCGATGATGTGTTGGAGTTAGCGCTTCATAAAGTATGTCGGTATAATGACAAAAAGTGACCCCAATAGAATATATATGGACATATTTTTAGCCACCACACTATAAAAATCGATTAGCTGAAAGCTTCAAAAATGGTTCAAAAACGTTATTAACCTTTGTTATAACTTCTGCAGAAGAAAAACGTTTGAGACTTTATTTTGATTTTTTTTTTGCACATTATTTACACAGAGTAAAATCAAAGAGGATTGCAATTATGGAGACTATACATTTTTCATTTATAGAAGGCTCTCTTTCTGACACCAGCTAAGAAAATGGTCTTCATTTTTAAAATAATGACAACTGTGGAAACTTATTTTATAAATGTGATAAAACAAATCTAAGAATGCGCGTATTCTTGCTTTAATAGTCATAGAACATCATTATAGCCTTGTTATTTGTTTTCATTTAATGGGGATAAAACATCTTGTATTACTGATGTAAGGTATAGTATAACCTTTTAATTTTGTTATTTAAACTTTAAAGCTTTTAGAATTGAACACTTGATATCACAAGGCTGCGTGATTTTACCCCTATGTATTTGCCTAACAAGAATATTCCTACCAATACCAGTGTTTTGTATCAAAAAATGACACAGGGTCATTATTCTACGGGTCATTTTTCTACAATCCACACGGAGAAAAATGACCACAAGGCCATAATTTCTACAAAAAGTGGGTAATTTTTCTACGTAGAATATTGACCAGGGGGTCAAATTTCTACGTAGAAAAATGACCCCCGGTCAAAATTCTACGGGGGTCACTTTTCGTCGTTACACCGGCGTAAAGCGGTACAGTTCATAACCTCATGGATTTTCTTTTTCAAAATTGAAGGTTATTTCTTATACTTTCATTTCTGTTGGAATCCGAAGCCGTTATAATTCATGAAGACTAATACCACTGTCATGATCGTGTGCAGGATTGGACAAAACAAGATGGCAGACGGCATTTCCAAACAAAGGTAGGCTCTTAATACTCTTCATTTTACCGACTTATTAGACGACGAATTTATGAATTTAAAACACTGCCTGGCCAGGGAGGCATCATTAAGTTGATTGGTTGTTGGAATTCTTACTCATGTACACGTACAACTTTAAATTTATTGATCGAAGTTGACGATGTTACCTCGATAGAATTCGAAGCGGGCGAAGATGTTTCTAATCATGTTTTCATGCATTTTAAGAAAGATACTTTCGGTAAAATAGACTCTGCACATATCGTTTGATGAAAACTTGAACCAGTGTATGCGATTTGTCCCTTAAATTGCCTTGGTTAAATAAATATCTTGGCTTGAACATTGGTTGGATGGGCACACGATCATGACAGTGAATACGCGCATTTTTCACAATCAATGAGAAACGCTATCATTACAATTTGTAAAGATGTTAAAAGCAAAAACATTGGAAATGTAAATATTTTCTTTTAAGACCAAAAAATAAAGCAACAACAAAAACAAATAAATGTTAACAAACCTGGACAAAACTGACAGCCGTCGTCTGCCGTTAGTCGCTCGGCCTCGGGACAGCTGGGAGTAGTACATTCCCAATATTTACAAAATAAACGCTCCACGTCATTCACTTTTTCACGTATGCAATCCCTCCGAGTTTGATCTACTGTTTCGTCGCCCGGATATTCTTCACATTCAAAGTACTTTGTGGGTGTAATACTGAGTGTAATACCTGAGGATGTAAGATTAACTTGTACTTTATTATACGTACAGTATTCATGTATGCAAGGTGAAGATAACGAACAGTGATCAATCTCACAACTCCTACAAGCAATACAAAATAGATAGTTGGGCAAACACGGACCCCTGGACACACCAGAGGTGGGATCAGGTGCCTAGGAGGAGTAAGCATCCCCTGTTGACCGGTCACACCCGCCGTGAGCCCCATATCCTGATCAGGTAAACGGAGTTATCCGCAGTCAAAATCAGTGTGCCAAGAACGGCTTAACAATCGGTATGAAACACGTCAGACAGCATTTGACCCAATTCGAGGTTGTATTGACGAACTAGATCGTTATAACGACCATAGAATTTGCGAAATGCTGACTTCAATCGAGACTGTTGAAATCCCTGTACCATCAACTTCTTTGTCAGTAGCTTACCTCGATTTAAAAACTGACTATACCCAGAACAAGCTCTTGCATATCGAATCAGTATAAAAGAAACCCACACAAAGAGAATAGAAACTATAAGACATATTGTTTTCAAATGAAGAATGACCATCTATTTAGAATTATTAACTGGGGAATTTAGTTGTTCGGTATTTATTCATTTGCAATTCTGACGATAAAAGTAGCACAAGAACGTAAGAATTTGTTATCACTAGACGATTCTATCCATTTGTGTTGTCACAGATGCGGCGATATATTTCGGACATTGAGGTAAATTTTGATACTGAGTGGAGGAGAATATCATCTCCAGCGCTGGGTTTCTTATTTTGACCACTCTTTTTGATATCCCATTCGCAAAAAATATATGGTCGTTAAAATAATCTAATATACAAATACTACCTCTCATTAAATTAAATGCTGTCTGGTGTGTTTTATACCAATTGTTGGGCCGTTCTTTACATACTGATTTTAACAACGGATAACTCCGTTTACCTGATCAAGATATAGGGTTCACGGCGGATGTGACCAGTCAACAGGGGATGCTTACTCCTCCTAGGCACCTGATACCACCTCTGGTATATCCAGGAACCAATCATTAACGTAAAGACGAAGTTCGGCAACGCCCCTTATTGTACTTGTATAAAATGGAAATTCATGTAACATATACCTAATATAACAGCAAACAAAGTCAGACCGAATACTGCGTTATGTCCCATTTTCTGAAAGATGAAAAAGAGTTATTGCACAATTCTGTCAATGTTAGCATTTTTATCTTTCTACATGCATGATTGTATTTCTTCGATAACTCTCTTCCCGAGGGGGTCCGGGTTAGAATAGGTCCTCAGCATCCCTTGCTTCTCGTAAGAGGCGACTAAATGGGGTGGTCCTTCGGATGAGACCACGAAAACCGAGGCCCCATGTCACAGCAGGTGTGGCACGATATTAAAGATCCCTCCCTACTATAAGCACCGAGCATTGGCCTAAATTTTTGCAGCCTTTCACCGTTAATTAATGGTGTCTGCGACATTTCCATATGAGCGAAAAATTCATGAGCTCGACGTTAAACAAATAAAATCAGCGATATTTCTCATCACGTAACAATTTTTTCAGATTTCGATGATATTTGTATTCTCAGAGCTTTCATACTATTCTTGAACATGCATTTTATCTTGTGTGGTCACGTGACATCGTTGTCCAAGTCTTTCGAAATAATCTTATCAGAAGAATATTTTTTTGTGTCTTTGAAAAGTCCAAAAATTCTCCTATCATACAAACTAAAACTCAAAGATTTAACCATATCGAGAGGAAGAAAAAATTAAAAATGTGCTTAAAAGGATATTTTGACAATTCGTTTTTCCATTAAAATTATTACTACTAGAAACTAACACAGGTGCTTGTGGACAGGACTTCCGGTACCCCCCTTGTATTTTTAAATGTTTAATTCCTTGGGTATTTCGGACGTAATTTTGATAAAATATGTAACTTCAGAGTTTATATATTTGAATGGAATACACAAATCTCGCATAGAAACCGTTTTTAAAAATGCCATATCACCGATCATAATAGTTCATATATTATGATCGGTGGTACGCGGGTATGTTAAGGCAGGTCATGCTTCATTTATGCACGTAAACCGCATAATTTTTGAAATCTGTCTTACACAGAGAGAGGGAGCTACTAACTCTTAAAAACTATTTTGGTTGTTTACATGAGAACATTTTGTATCATAACAACATGACAAACATGCGCTTCCGTATGACGTCATTGCATGACTGTTGTAAATAGATCTTGGAGGTACCTTAATGGAAAATGTAAAAGTAGCACATTATCCCAAGATTTGAATATTGATCTAATTAGCGATAATGACGTTAAAATACCCATAGTATATCAGAATTACTGATAGAATCCTACCACTTTCAATAAGAAATAATTATTGAACATTTAAACACGAAACCATCTAGCCCATATTTTACATTTTGCACTGATGCTATGCAGTTTTCTTTAAAAGTTTTCTTAACAGACGATTCTATCAGTAATTGCCGTGTACATTAGTTTATGACCTTTCACACGGTGTATAAAAAGTCTCTAAAAGTATGCGGCCTAATGTGCAATTGATGCTCATAAATAGACTTTCATGACCTCATCCATATGTAGGTGGACCACCGCAGTTTGTAATTAAAATGTAATTGAAATTATTAGAATGCAAATATAAGAAATGTCTTTCAATTTCTGAAACTATATAAGATTATATACCTCAAGTCTCTTCAACCAATATACATGTGTATTTCATGAAGAGCTATCATGGCGTTATACAATGTATATTCATTATGCCGGTGTGGCGAAACCTGAAATAAAAAAATTACTTACCCGACCGGTGTGCACGTGTTGACAAATTTCATCCTATCTTGTCCCGGTCGTGTGCGAATATATATAGATAATTTCTGTAA
Source organism: Ostrea edulis (assembly GCF_947568905.1). Taxonomy (NCBI): domain Eukaryota; kingdom Metazoa; phylum Mollusca; class Bivalvia; order Ostreida; family Ostreidae; genus Ostrea; species Ostrea edulis. Next base: position 11,236,914 of record NC_079173.1, on the reverse strand, counting down.
CAGAAATGATTAATGATAATTACATTTATTTTGCAATAAACTCAATCCTGGGGGTAATCATAGCCTAATAAATTACGATAGTTGTTTTAACAATCATTTACACGTGTCTCATTTCAGAATTCGTGGAACTTGACATAATCTAAATTCTACATATATTTCAAAATTGATAGAACATGAAACGCGAATATAACGAACAGTCATCAATCTCATAAATCCCACAAGGAATACAAAAATAAAGAGTTGGGCAAATTAAGATGAACCCCTGGACATACCAGGTATCTAGGAGTAAGCATCCCCTGTCGACCGTTCACACCCGCCGTGAACCCTGTCATATTTCATTTTATATTTTAAGTTCTACATACATTTCAGAATTCGTAAGATTTGACATTTTCTAAATTCTACACATTCTAAACACATTTCAGACTTTTGAGGTCTTGTCATGTTTCATATTCTACACACATTTCGAATTTCGACGGACTTCACATTTTTTTAAATTATACCCACATTTCAGAAGTGGTAGAACGTGACGTATTTCTACACACAATTCAAAATTGGTGGGACTTGATATAATATTTTAAATTATGTACGCATTATTGGTAGAATGTGACATATTCTTAAGTCGACATAAATTACACCAAATTCGTAGTACTTTACATATTCAACAGCCGTGGATACTTCGTGTATCTTTACTTTTCGATATTTTTACATAATACGGGTGTTGTCCGTAAACTCCGTATAGAACCTCTATATCGTACATGTACATGTAATATTATTAGATTCTACATTTAACACTTACATTTGCACGTGTAAGCTACTAATTGTGAGTCCCTACTTTTGATTGAACGCATAGCTTTTCACTTTTATTGTGGTGTGTAAATGTTATTATTATAGACAATGAAGGCACAATAAAAGTTTGTGATAGTTTTGTTTGGGTTTCTTTTGTCAATGAGGTCACCAGCTATGAAAGGGCTGTCGCAAAACATGGCTAGCCCTTTCTAAAACATACATTATGCCATGTTCAAAATTAGGCCTTCCATTATGAAAAGTGAAGACAACGAACAGCGATCAATCTCATAACTCTCACAAGCAATACAAAATAGAGTTGGGCAAACCCGTGAATATACTAGAGGTGGGATCAGATACCTAGGAGGAGTAAGCATTAAACCTTAGAACATTATATATGGCGTGTAAAACGTTGCAATATTATTCAAATATTGATGTTCATTCGATAATCTTGATGTTTTTATGCGCCCAGATGTGCATTATCCATCGACTGTCTAGCATGCTGAAAAACCCAATTATCCAGATTCGTTTTTCCTCACCTACACATGAAACCATAATTATATTAATGGCACAAGATGACAATCTACCTTGCTCTTTTATTACAGAGTCCCTATTTACCTTCTACGAAGCTGCCTGTAGCAGCCCCTATACGAAAAGAATGAGATTTATAAGAATATATTGATAACTTAGCAATTTCAATGGATTTATTTAACATTGAATTAAACTGATATCGAGTTAATGGACTGCAAGTCTTTAAGAGTTATTTTCGTTTTGACCAAAGTTTTTCTTTGTAGAACAATTTCCTCCTCAGCAATTTTTATCACCATTTCAATTTCTATGCCTAGGAAAATCAATTTAGTCGCTGGACCAACCGGGGTTTTTTTTTCCTCTGCAAGAGATAGATCGAAAACAGTGCATGTATAATGTATTTAGGAAATTTGACATCTCGCATGTTTTTTAGTCTCTTACTGCAAATCATCTAGATAATGGTTAATGGAACCAATACCTATTTTTGACTAAAATGGGCAAACTTTTCCAATAAAGCACAACTTATAGAGCAACCCAATGGTAGGCACATATTATAGTAATATTCATTGTTGAATTTAAAACCCAGCAAATTTATGATCTGTGGTATGTATTGGTAAGAAATGAAATGCCGATTTTATATCCAGTTTTGCTAAACTTGCACCTCTACTAAAGTCGCTATCATTTTTAAAACTTCATCGACAGGCGTGTAAGGTTCTGTGCATGGATATATAGGAAAACGTGAGTGGGTCGGTTAAGGAAAAACGTGAGTAGGTCGGTTAAACCATACTTTTGTAATAAACTTTCATTATAGGAATGGACGGTTTTCCTCCTTCAACAATTTTTACATGCATCATGAAACACCCTTATTAAATGAATGGGATCGACCAGATTCCCTTCTTATCTTGTGACGTCAGAGAATATTTTCAAATTATCGACGATGTACTCGCCAGATTGTTTACAATGTACTCGCCAGATTGTTTCATAATTTTTCCTTGTTATAAACACGTGTATCAATCAGATTCGGGTGATGAAACTTCCTAAACACATTCACTTCGAAGACAGGCAAACGATTCGAGCACCATGATACCATACCAAGTTATGAGGGACCAGATTAGACTTGTATCTGAGAAAAGTGATACGCACTCTTGTTGTAGAAGTAGCACACTAAGAACCAGTTATAGATCGGCTTTCTCTTTATATACAAGCTACGTGCAATGAGCATATACATGTAGTTATGTTCAAAACTTAAAAACGATCGTCTATTGTCACAATGTCACTCGTGGAACACGTGAGTGGACTCAGGACCCTTGAAATTGTGGGGATGGTATTGCTGGTAAACAACCAAGTACTCACTGTAAGGAAAGATAATGAGGAAAAAATAATCAAAATGGAAACGATTAAAACATACAGGAACATTCCATTCATCTGAATTTCTAACCTTATGAAGAGTGCAAGGTATGGACAGGGTGAGGTCGTGAGCAAATAAGCCAAGTGATGGCTTTTATACATTTTATTACATTATGGTGAGGGAGATATGAAGATTTATTCACCCAATAAAAATCCTTTTCCCCGATGGTAATGACCGAGGGGAATGTGTTTTTTTCTTGGGTGAATAAAATCTTCATTTCTCCCGAACATTCATGCAATAAACTGTTTATCATACCGAAATAAAACAAGACTATAGAAATCGCCAGAGAGAGAGAGAGAGAGAGAAAATCCCGTATCCGCTAATTTATAATGTAACTGATCTAGCCCTAACAGTAGCATCGCGCCTTGAACATACAGTATTAGAATGTACAAACAATGAAATAAAGTTATTCTGAATAGTCGGACGCAGGCGTTGTTGAAACTTATCACTCGGATCACCTCGGCCGATTCCATCTATTATGTTTTCCGCCACTGGAGGTATACCAGTGACGTATAACAACATGTTTATCCCATATTCACAATGAAGACTTTTTATGATCGTCTTAAAACATATTCAGTAAAATATTAGAAGGAAAACTAATGTATAACGGTAAATCGGCGAACATCATAGTAATAATTAACAATGTCCTTTATTTAATTAGTTTAAAAACTAGTTTACATTGTGGTCCTGAAAACATATATACAGACAGCAGTATGATACAGATACAATATAAAATAGTATATGAAGGTATGTTGTATAGATGTACGCTATCTACATATTTAAAACTGAAAATAAAAAAAAAATAAAAAAAAAAAAATCTATGTGGTTTTAATTTCCCGAATGAATTTTTTCCCCCCAAGATAAGCGGATTTAAAAGTTTTCAATGTTGGGTAATATTTTAAAAAATCTGGCATGTTATTCCATAACTGTGAACCGTAAATTGTAAAAGATCTTCTAAAATCTATCAATATACGAGTAATCGATTCATTTGTTGCTTCAACATTTATTAGATGTTTAAAATTTGATTGCCAAAAATACGACTCTGTCGTACAATTTCTAATTTGAACACTCAATTTGTTCAAAATGAATTGTATATAATCATTTTAGCAAATCGTTGTATAGAAAGCAGTAATACGACTAAATAAGCAAACGACTTCATGATTTTCTATAAATAAGAGTGGTCCCTCGATATGTCCACCCCCGTTACAATGCCACCCTCGCTTATAGTCTGAAAATCCTAAAGAACCGATTTCTCCCTGTGTTAACACCCCCGTTATAATGCCAACCCTGCATAGTGCCATATCCCACTGATTTTTACAAACAAGTATGGTAGAATTTTAAAGGGTTTATCCTTGGTGAATATGCCATCATGGTGGTCTAACCGGGTTAGAATAGGTCCTCAGTACCCTTGCTTGAGACTAAATGGGAGGTCCTTCGGACGAGTCCGCAAAAATCGAGGTCCCGTGTCACAGCAGGTGTGGCATGATAAAGATTTCTCTCTGCTCAGATCAGGTGCCTAGGAGGAGTAAGCATCCCCTGTCGACCAGTCACACGCGCTGTAAGCTGTATCTCTTGACCAGATAAACGGAGTAATGCGGTTCAAAATCAGTGTGTTAAGAACGGCCTAATCATCGATATGAAACACGTTAATTAAATAGCATTTTACCCAATGATAGGTTATATCCTTTTAACAACCATACAATTTGCGAAATGCTCACTTAACACGAGACTGTTGAAACCCCTGTAACATGAACTTGTTTGTCAGTAGCCTGCCTCTATTTAAAAACTGACCATACTCAGAACAAACTCATACTTATGGATTAAACTGCTGTCTGACTTGTTTTATATCATTTGATCCCGTTCTTGACACACTGATTTTGACTACAAATTACTCTGTTTACACGAACGTGATGAACACTGTCATGATCGTGCGCAGGATTGGACAAAACAAGATGGCAGACGGCAGTTCCAAACAAAGATAGGCTCTTAAAACTCTATTTCACCGACTTATTAGACGACGAATTTATGAATTTAAAACACTGCCTGGTCAGGGAGGCATCATTAAGTTGATTTGTTGTTGGAATTCTTACTCATGTACACGTACAACTCTAAATTCATTGATCGAAGTTGACGATGCTGCCTCGATAGAATTTGAAGCGGGCGAAGATGTTTCTAATCATGTTTTCTTGCATTTTGAGAAAGATAATTTCGGTAAAATAGACTCTGCACATATCTTTTAATGAAAATTTGAACCAGTGTATGCGACTTGTCCCTTAAATCGCCTTGGTTAAATAAATATCTTGACTTGAACATTTGCTAATGTGCAGGATTGGACTACGGTCTAAATCCGCCATTGCATGTATTACAATGTACAGAGTCGTAGCATTGAGAGTTCTTTAACGTACCAATGCTGGCCAATACACAGGGCCTCTGTTTTTAATCCGAAAGACCTGTGATTCTGACGTCTAAATACCGAGCGTTTGGTGAAGGAGCAATCACTACCTATGTTAACGTCTTAGATTTGAGTCCTGTGGGATCAAGGTTAGAATACGTCCTTAGTACTCCTTGCTTATCATAAAAGGCGACTAAATGGGGCGGTTCTTCGGATGAGACCGCCAAAACCGAGGCCCCTTGTCACAGCGGGTGTGGCACGATAAGGATCCCTCCCAGCTCAAAGGCCGTAAGCGCCGTGCATAGGCCTAAATTTTGCAGCCCTTCACCGGCAAATGGTGACGTATCCATATGAGTGAAAATTTCTTGAGTGGGACGTTAAACAATATACAATCAATCATAGGTTTGACGCGGCCATGGCACGAGCGAATGCTTCTCTCATTGAAAGGAAATGTAAAGCACATGTACATAATGGATATGATTTTGATTACGGATTACTCCGTTTACCTGATCGAGATATAGGGATCACGGCGGGTGAGACTGGTCGAAAGAAGATGCTTACCCGTCCTAGACACACGGTCCCATCTCTGCTATATTTAGGGGTTCGTGATTGCCCAACTCTCTATTTTGTATTCCTTAAATAGGAGTTATAAGATTGATCACTGTTTGCTATCTTCACCTTTTCATATCATGTAAGGGAACGAGTGCGAGCGGACGTCACAGAGGAACACCAACGCCGTGTGTAAGAGTTGGGAATGGCCTACGGATACATCGTGGGAAACCCACGGTCGGTCGCACTACGTTTACCTCCCGTGGGACAAAACGCTGATATTTTCGCTGGATGACGTGTCTCAGTTTCTAAATGCGACCTGTCGCTTCACCATTCCTTATTGCGATATTCAACCAATGAAAAAGCCCCTTATTTTCAGTGTACGGGAGCGTAGAAAAACAAGCTTTCAAGCGAAGATTTTGACTACGTTTAAGTTGGACAAGTTACAAAGCTTTCAGCGAGATGCTTTATCTATATTATTGAAGCGGATGGTGTATTTGAGTCTATAAAGACTGGGGAGGGGGAAGCCTGGGTTACCAAGCGTTTAATACTGCGTACGAGTCTATATGCAGGTCTACATGTTCAGCACTCGTAGTCTCGCCACTTTTATCCATCATACGGGAGCAAAGTGGTTTTTTTTAAACAGACTTGGTATTTCATCGGTTTATGTGACTATAGATACATACGTGTTCAATTTACCTGCGTATTAAGTTGCTGCCGTAATTTGTTCCAGTTGTGTTGTCGGCATAATTTGAATAAGTAATTATGAACTTCTTTACATATCTCTCTCATGTTTACAAACACAATTGAAGTCTCACCTACGATAATTACAACATGACATATGAACGGGATTGAAAGACCATATTTTGATTTAAATTTGCATCTAATTTTTAAATTGAATCATACAATCCAGAATGACTCATTTTATTCACGTGCTATGTAGCAGTTATTATAATAAACATACCAGTGGCGGATCAAGGATTTTCGCAAGCCGGGGAGGGGCACATTTGAAAGTGAAGTAGCAGCCAAAATAATCAGCCAGTTTGGGTGCCAAATCTGGAGTTTTCATCTATATATCTTTGATAGTGGTTACTGCTGATACTTTGACTTTGAGTTCCTGGAATATTTACGGCGATTCCCATTGGTCCTCGATAGGTCACGTAAGGTCATGCATTTTAATGAGTTATGCGAAAATATCAGCGCTGTGTCCCACGGGAGGTAAACGTAGTGCAACCGACTGTGGGTTTCCGACGATGACGGAGATAGTTATTGGTGGAATTTGTCAGTTGAATTATGTTGGATAAACCTAGTGTCAAACTTTTGTAGTAAAGGACACAACAGATATCGGCTGGTATGTATATAAAATGATAAACATAGTCAACTCGAATTTCTTGTGCAAATAAGATTTTAATATAAGAAAAACATTTACATCTAGGGAAAAAAATCACGTTTCAGGATTTGGCGCATTACATAATGCGTTGCGATTGTATCCCACCAAAGTATGGATGACTGATCCCGTGCTCACACAGTAACAGGAGTTGACGTTATCTATGCAGCGGGTACCTGTGCCGACTTCGTAAATCTTTCCGTTGATAGTACAAGTCCCTGAATGTAAAAACAACAGAGGGTGACCTTGAAATGCATTAAGACATCGGTAATTCCCGCATGACTGTTTAGAAAATTGGGGAAGAAAACAAATTTCCCGTGAAGATTCCTACTGTATTCATTTCGATGATGTGTTGGAGTTAGCGCTTCATAAAGTATGTCGGTATAATGACAAAAAGTGACTCCCATAGAATATATATGGACATATTTTTAGCCACCACACTATAAAAATCGATTAGCTGAAAGCTTCAAAAATGGTTCAAAAACGTTATTAACATTTGTTATAACTTCTGAAGAAAAAAAACGTTTGAGATTTTATTTTGATTTTTTTTGCAAATTATTTACCCAGAGTAAAATCAAAGAGGATTGCAATTATGGAGACTATACATTTTTCATTTATAGAAGTTTCTCTTTCTAACACCAGCTAAGAAAATGATCTTGATTTTTAAAATAATGACAACTGTGGAAACTTATTTTATAAATGTGATAAAACAAATCTAAGAATGCGCGTATTCTTGCTCTAATAGTCATAGAACATCATTATAGCCTTGTTATTTGTTTTCATTTAATGGGGATAAAACATCTTGTATTACTGATGTAAGGTATAGTATAACCTTTTGATTTTGTTATTTAAACTTTAAAGCTTTTAGAAATGAACACTTGATATCACAAGGCTGCGTGAGTTTACCCCTATGTATTTGCCTAAGAATATTCCTACCAAAACCAGTGTTTTGTATCAAAAAATGACACAGGGTCATTATTCCACACGGAGAAAAATGACCCCAAGACCATAATTTCTACAAAAAGTGGGTAATTTTTCTACGTAGAATATTGACCAGGGGGTCAAATTTCTATGTAAAAAAATGACCCCCGGTCAATATTCTACGGGGGTTACTTTTCGTTGTTACACCGGCGTAAAACGGTACAGTTCATAACCTCATGGATTTTCTTTTTCAAAATTGAAGATTATTTCTTATACTTTCATTCTACTTTCGTTGCTGTCGGAATCCGCAGCCGTTATAATTCATGAAGACTAATACTGTCAGTGAATACGCGCATTTTTCACAATCAATGAGAAACGCTATCATTACAATTTGTATAGATGTTAAAAGCAAAAACATTGGAAATGTAAATATTTTCTTTTAAGACCAAAACATAAAGCAACAACAAAAACAAACAAATGTTAACAAACCTGGACAAAACTGACAGCCGTCGTTTGCCGTTAGTCGCTCGGCCTCGGGACAGCTGGGAGTAGTACATTCCCAATGTTTACAATATAAACGCTCCACGTCATTCACTTTTTCACGTATGCAATCCCTCCGAGTTTGATCTACTGTTTCGTCGCCCGGATATTCTTCACATTCAAAGTACTTTGTGGGTGTAATACTGAGTGCAATACCTGAGGACATAAGATTAAAAGAAAATTGTAACTATAAGGCGTATTTTTTTTTCAAATGAGGAATGACCAGGTTACTTAACTTTAACTAACAATTAACTTCCCATTAACTCTTACATTTATATAGTGTTAACTAAACGTTAACTGTCAGCTAAACTTAACTAACTTTTGTGCAACTGGCTCCTGGGATATCTATTTCGAATTATCAATTTGGAATATTTAGTTGTTCGGTACTTATTCGTTTCCAATTCTGACGATAAAAGTAACACAAAAACGCAAGGATTTGTTATCACTAGACGATTTTATTTATTTGTATTGTCACTAATGCAGCGATATATTTCGGACATTGAGGTAAATTTTGATACAGAGTGGAGGAGAATATCATCTCCAGCGCTCGGTTTCTTATTTTGACCACTCTTTTTGATATACCATTCGTAAAAATATATGGTCGTTAGAACAATCTAATATAAAAATACAACCTCTCATTAAATTAAATGCTGTCTGACGTGCTTTATACCAATTGTTGGGCCGTTCTTTACATACTGATTTTAACAACGGATAACTCCGTTTACCTGATCAAGATATAAGGTTCACGGCGGGTGTGACCAGTCAACAGGGGATGCTTACTCCTCCTAGGCACCTGATACCACCTCTGGTATATCCAGGGGCCAATCATTAACGTAAAGACGAAGTTCGGCAACGACTCTTATTGTACTTTACTTGTATAAAATGGAAATTCATATAACATATACCTAATATAACAGCAAACAAGGTCAGACCGAATACTGCGTTATGTCCCATTTTCTGAAAGATGAAAAAGAGTTATTGCACAATCCTATCAATGTTAGCAATTTTATCTTTCTACATGATTGTATTTCTTCGATAACTCTCTTCCCGAGGGGGTCCGGGTTAGAATAGGTCCTCAGCATCCCTTGCTTCTCGTAAGAGGCGACTAAATGGGGCGGTCCTTCGGATAAGACCACGAAAACCGAGGCCCCTTGTCACAGCAGGTGTGGCACGATAAAGACCCCTCCCTACTATAAGCACCGAGCATAGGCCTAAATTTTTGCAGCCTTTCACCGTTAATTAATGGTGTCTGCGACATTTCCATATGAGCGAAAAATTCATGAGCTCGACGTTAAACAAATAAAATCAGCGATATCAGGTAACAATTTTTTGCAGATTTCGATGATATTTGTATTCTCAGAGCTTTCATATTATTCTTGAACATGCATTTTATCTTGTATGGTCACGTGACTTCGAAATAATGTTATCAGAAGAATATTTTTGTGTGTCTTTGAAAAGTCCAAAAATTCTCCTATCATACAAACTAAAACTCAAAGACATGCCGAGAAATCCCCAACCAAAATCGACAGTGTAGGAGAACCGTTAGAAATTAGTGACCCGCAGTTTAGATAAGTGATGGCTACTCTGTCCGTGCAGCAGGGGGCCAGTGTTACCATGGTTTCTTGTCGCTGATCTTATCTCAAAATTCTGCTGCCTAAATGCACACTTTCAAGGATTGTTCAGATAGAGGATAGAATGACAAAAAGAATTAAGAAAAAACCTAAAAGGTTCGGAGAATGGGAAGAGACTATCAACTTTAAGTATGAGCCGAAAAAACAAGAGGAATTTTTTTTATTAATCTATATATGTATTTTATAACACGTATATAAATATTACTAACTTTTCTATATACTTTCATTCTACTAGAATGAATCAAACTAAATAATAAGAGAGCATAAACTTAATTATACTTGGTATGATATATTTACAAAAAATAAAGTAACGCCGGCTTAAGATTCATTCTAGAATGATTATAAGTAAACAATTATACAGTAGAGCTGAAGGATCTAAAAGTACAAAAGTTAACTGGGGAATAACTTAGAAGCATTTCTAAATGCCTCTTCATATTTTCTCCTCCTCATTCTTCTCGCCGTACATTTCAAATCTTCAAAAGCTTTGACAGGTCTTGGTTTTCGTCCCTGATGTTGAACTTCAATTACCGGTACATTGGTATTATTTTGCTCCTATTTTGAAATAAAACATCGTTTAGCATTTGACAGAAACATAAATATATTAATATAATAGGTCTCTGATTTGACAAAAATTTATTATTTGCATATTATTCGAGAAAGTTACAGATTTTGTTGATACGTGCACAATGCACACTTCAAATTATAGACTAGAGAGCACAAGTAGAATTTTCAGTAGTAGTCGAAGTACTCAAAATCATCTTGTGAATATTTGATCGGCCACCTCGGATATAACATTTTTAGTTATACATGTATAAGGTTCTACTAATTAAAGACAATAGATCTCGAGAATATCTATGTGATCTACATTGATAATGATAATATACAATGAGGAATAAGAATCGGGTTTTACCTGAGTTTGCCGAATTCGAAGTGGGCGCGGATCTAGTAAGCTTGCAGGGTTACCAGCAGTGGAAACGTCTGGGACATCTTGCGCCTCAACAGACAATTCACGGTGTGCTTGTAACACTGGTGGTGTACGTTTCAGTTTAAGATTATTGAGAATATAATCCACACTAAAATTCATTTTTAACTATGAACAATACATGCCGCGCCGTTTGTAATTTCCCACCAATTCTTGCTTGGCTTAATTACGGAAAGAGATCATTGGAACTGGGTGGGTAGGACTGAAATGTTTTTGGTTAAAAAATGTTAAAACAGAGACATAAATACCATTATTTACATCTCTGGTTGAAATGATTCATTAAAATGATATCATTGGTGTATAATCATGTTTATGATGATTTAAAGAGTCAAGTCCAATGAAGGAGTTTTGCATTTTCGTTAAATAGCATTATTTCTATTCTCGAAACCGATGTCACTGAATCCATGAACAAACAAAAACTAAGTTATTTCCTCCCCTATCACAATGTGCAAACACTTTTATATTGCATTTTTCTATCGCTAAATTATCATTGATGGAATTTAGTATTTTACTTAAAGATGGGTTGTTTTTTAAGGCTAATTCTTAGAGATTTTGTTTCCATGTGATATGTAAATAAATGGTAAAAGGGAGAGTAGGACTAAAATTTTTAAAATGTATAACATTAGTCAAATAAAATACGCAAGTCCCTAGACCTAACGCAGATTGAGAATGTTGTGTTTAGTTTCAAACAGAGTGACCCAGATAAGACAGAAAGTCGTCGAAAACATAACGGTAAATTTATTCTATGGCGATGGCCACCGCGGTCGCTATACAGCTTGAAGTTAATTAGCCTGTAATGGGGTTTTATTGAAGCCAGGGAGTTTACACGATATTCAGACTGCTAAGGTTTTCTTGGTATGATTTAACCATATCGAGAAGAAGAAAAAATTAAGAATGTGCTTAAAAGGATATTTTGACAATTCGTTTTTCCATTAAAATTATTACTACTAGAAACTAAAGGTAAAATATCAGTAATTTTCAAAATTTGGAATACCCTACGCGGGTATGTTAAGACAGGTCATGCTTCATTTATGCACGTAAACTGCATAATTTTTTTAAATCTGTCTTACACAGAGAGAGTGAGCTACTAACTCTTAAAAACTATTTTGGTTGTTTACATGAGAACATTTTGTATCATAACAACATGACAAACATGCGCTTCCGTATGACGTCATTGCATGACTCTTATAAATAGATCATGGAGGTACCTTAATGGAAAATGTAAAAGTAGCACATTATCCCAAGATTTGAATATTGATCTAACTGGCGATAATGACGGTAAAATACCCATAGTATATTAGAATTACTGATAGAATCCTACCACTTTCAATAAGAAATAATTATTGAACATTTAAACACGAAACCATCTAGCCCATGTTTTACATTTTGCACTGATGCTATGCAGTTTTCTTTAAAAGTTTTCTTAACAGACGATTCTATCAGTAATTGCCGTGTACATTAGTTTATGACCTTTCACACGGTGTATAAAAAGTCTCTAAAAGTATGCGGCCTAATGTGCAATTGACGCTCATAAATATACTTTCATGACCTCATCCATATGTAGGTGGACCACCGCGGTTTGTAATTAAAATGTAATTGAAATTATTAGAATGCAAATATAAGAAATGTCTTTCAATTTCTGAAACTATATAAGATTATATACCTCGAGTCTCTTCAACCGACATACATATATACTTCATGTATCATGGCGTTACATATTCCATATGCCGGTGTGGCGAAACCTGAAATCAAAAATTTACTTACCCGACCGGTGTGCACGTGCTGACAAATATGCTATCTTGTCCCGGCTGTGTGCGAATATATATAGATAATTTCTGTAATAAAAATAATTAATGATGAAATTTATATAAAATTACTTAATATTCTGCAATAAACTTGCTCGGGGTAATCATAGCCTGGAAAATGACAATAGTTGATTCATGACCACTTACACGTGTCTCATTTCAAAAATCGTGGAACTTGGCATAATTTATATTCTACATACATTTCAGAATTGAAAGAACATGGCTAATTTTAAAATCTACACACATTTCAAAATTTGTAGGATTTGACATATTCAAAACACATTTTAGACTTCTGAGATCTTGTCATCTGTGAAATTCTATACCCATTTCACATGTCGACGGATTTGACATATTTTAGATTCTGCACACAATTCAAAATTCATAGGACTTGAAATAATATTTTAAATTATACACACATTATTGGTAGAATGTGACATATTCTTAAGTCGACATAAATTCCACAGGATTTGTAGTACTTTACATATTCAATAACCATGGGTACTTAGTGTATCTTTACTTTTCGATATTTTTACATGATATGAATGTTGTCTGTAAACTCTACGGAGAACCTCTATATCGTACATGTGATATTATTAGATTCTACAGTACCAAACGTGGTATTCTCGTATGCATACACTTTAAAACTTGTTTAAACAATATTTATTTAACAATTTGATGGAATTGGGCAGCAGGCTTAGCCTATATGATCCCTTTCCCTAAAATTTTAAAACTTGTTTGAGAATGCAAACCAACACCTCCTAAACTAGATAAAAAATAAAAGTATATGCCTATCTTTATACATTTACATGTACATGAAAGATACTAAATGTGAATCTGAAGGATTTCCGTTTTTATTGTAGTGTGTAAATGTTAATATATATACTACTCAAAATTTGATAAGGATCACTAGGTTATATGTGTGTAATTTACCACTAACATAACAAAAGACATAAATTTGACTCAGAAACGTGTTGACTCAGGTTATGAATGAAAATTCATGAACGGCATGAACTTTTATCAATACGGAATGCTTGAAATCTGATAACAACACCAAAAGGCATTTCATTAGAAAAAGTTAACAGCAAACCAGAGAAAGAATTACACAGTTTTGGGGGATAGTCCATCATTACACTTTGTCGATGAAGTGTCAATACCGGGTATGGCCTCCCCTTGTATCAATGACGGCTTGACAACGTCGAACCATGCTGTCAATAAGCACCCGGATGATGTTTCCAATGGGAAGGTTGTTCCACTCTTCCACGAGGGCGTTTCTGAGCTCTGCCAAAGTCGTGGGTTGTGCTCTACGGCGTGAAAGGGCAACCTGCAGTATGTTCCATACATGCTCAATCGGGTTCAAGTCCGGCGAGTGCGCTGGCCAGTCCATACGGACAATTGTCTCCTGCTGAAGGTACTGCTCCACCACCCTGGCGCGATGAGGACGGGCGTTATCATCCATCACGATGAACTCAGGGCCAACAGCACCAGCGTAGAGTCTGACGTAAACATCAAGGATCTCATCCCGGTACCGCACCCCCGTCATTGTTCCTCTTTCCAGGACATGAAGATCTGTTCTTCCATCCCTGCTGATTCCACCCCAGACCTTGATGGAACCACCACCATAACGGTCATGTTCACTGATGTTGGCATCATGAAAACGTTCACGTTGTCGTCGCCACACTCGGTGCCTCCTGTCTGTAAAGTCCAAACAATACCTGGACTCATCGGTGAACAAAACTTGAACCCAATCGTTCTGTGTCCAAGTGACATGATCTTCAGTCCAGTCCAATCGCTCCCGCCGGTGTCGAACAGTCAGAGGGACTCGAACATATGCCCTTCTCGAGTTGAGACCTGCATTGTGAAACCGATTCCGTATCGTCTGAGTGGACACATTCACCCCCGAAGCGTTCAGGAAGTCGTTACGTTGGCTGATTGCTGTCCAGAAGGGATGGCATCGTGCCTGAAGAGCCACAAAATGGTCTTGGCGTTGAATTGTCGACCTCTGACGACCTCCCCCATGTCGGTGTGCTGCTGTACCAAAAGTTTGCTGTCGGTTCCAGGCCCTGTTTACAACGCTCTGGCTGACGTTTAGTGCATTCGCAACGTCACGTTGTGAATAGCCAGCGTCAAGCATTCCAATACATCTACCCAGTTGTTCTGTCGTCAGGCGACGCCTTACACGTTGAGGGGGCATTGTGTTGATAAACGTAGTGTAAACACTCAAGTGAGTTTGAAATTTTAGAAAGAATCAGACACCGATGCCTGAGTGAAAATCATGCAATGGTAGCAAAAGCATAAACTGTGATGAGAAACGCATTTCCCATGGCATGAAATGCACGTGCAAGTTTGTTGAAGACGTTTTTGATTTCACTTGGGCACAATATTGCCAGTTATGCAGTTATTAATTTTTTTAGACAGAAAAATATCTATGATCCTTATCAAATTTTGAGTAGTATACTTTAAAGAATGTAAAATGATAGACCAAAAAAAAAAAAACCACAAACAAACAAAAAAAACCCCACCTGAAAACAACTGAATAAGACTGGATTATATCATAGGAATTAATGTTGGGATTGTAATTCACAGAACTGATTGACATTTACATAGATGTAATTCTGCGATCTGTCGAATGTCAAAGTAATCTTTTCCACATCAGGTGGTGTTTTATCTCCCTTTGTAATTTTTTTGACATTTTACAAAGCTGTGTGAAAATGAACTGAAATATGATGTATCCCAATCGCTTTCTCGATCATTTCCCTGGCTATCGCTATTATGTGTGTATTATAGAACTTTTTCAATATGAAATAGATGGGACTACGAATATTCATTTTGAAACAGTGTTTTAGAATCTCCATTGTAGACATGCATGCTTTATTTCATACTTCATCTGTGTCAATTATTTCGAAGGCAATTGTAAATTACCATATTGTGTACAATAACGCATATTATATAGTTATTATAATTATTTGTTTTTCTCAAATAATTTGCATGTTTTTAGACCTAACGAGATGCTTTTCAAGATACTATGCATGTCTTTTTTGGAGGAATTATTTTTTGGAAGAGTGATTTTTTTAGGAATTATTTTTTGGAGGGGTGATTTTTTGGGGAAGACGGTTGTTGCTTTGTCGTCAAAGTACGCTAGCGTGTGCAAGGGCTGCTCGATATGTAATGTGTATTGTACCACAGCGCGATAACGCTTTGGACGATTTCGTGGATGATGATACTCTTGAATAGCTCTATTCAATACTTTTCCAACGGTATAAACACGGGCCTTCAACTCCACATAGTTTTAAACTTATTGTCAGTTCAATAGAGCCTGTCATTGACCACTGTTGTAGAAATGGTTGGGAATCGGGTTGAGAATATTGAAGAAATTAGAGCTTATATAAAAGTTCGCACAAAACTCGGTCATTCAGTAATGCAGATTCTTACTGAATTGGGGGAAGTTTGTGGGTCTGATAAGGTATCTTATGAGACAGTTCGTAGGTGGAGAAAGAAATTTCTGACTGGCACAGAGTCCGTCAAAGATGCAGCAGAATCTGGCATGACTGTACAGGCAAGGCAAATGTCTCAAAAGTCAGGGAAATAATGAAAAGTGATGGCAGATACACGATTCGTGATATTGGCAAAGCTGTTGCATATCGCTATCGCGGGTGCATTTCATTTTGAAGCGCATAAGTACGAAAGATTTCTGCCAGATGGATACCGCATATATTGACAGATGACCAAAACGGATACCAGTACAAACCGCTAAGCAATTGCTCAAAATGTTTCCCAAATTCAATCAAAGACAATTTGCATTGTTACTGGTGACAAAACATGAGTTCACTATTTCGAACCAGTAAGGAAAATTGGAAACAAAATATGGCTATCTAAACACGGTAGAACGCCTGCAGTTGCCAAAAGAACCATAAGCACAAAGAAGGTTCTTAACTGTATATTCTTTTCATGTGATGGTATAGCCGTACAAATTCCGGTGCTGAAGGGCAAAAGTGTTACAGATCGGTATTACCGAGATGTTATACTAAAAAAGCTCAAGAAATATTCTCATACACGACGCCCTGTGTCAGGATTTAGGCATGTTCGTTTTCTTCATGATAATGCTCCATCACACACATCTGAGCCCGTGAAGCAGTTTTTGAAGTCGGAGAAGGTTACCGTCTTACCAAACCCACCATACTTTCCAGATCTAGCCCCATGCGAGTTTTTCCAAAACTTAAAAAAAAAAATTCTGTTCGTCGTTACAAGTCCCGACAAGTCCTTGGCCCAGCCATCAGTCAGTGCCTCAGAGGTCTACCTAAATTAGCGTACCGTGACGCATTTCAGAAATGGATTCAGAGATTGAAATTATGTATTTCAAACCGCGGAGAATACTTTGAAGGGATGTAATGTTCATTTGACAATTTCAGTCGAATGCTTTTGAGATATCGTACAATACACATTACATATCGAACGGCCCTCGTATGATGTGTTAGACGAGTGATCATGTGTTAGACGAGTGGCCATGTGTTAGACGAGTGACTATCGAATTGATCTATGTACGTGTTATTCTTTGGCTTCCGGATACTAATAGATAATGTGATTGAGATAGAACGTTATAGTTTTTGTAGTTGATTAATTTAATAGAGTACAGTGCATTTTCGCTGAAAGAAAACTTGATGTGATGTATATCATTCATTTCATTTGCAGATGGTACAAAATGAATTATATTAGGTATATATCATTCACTTCATTTCAATATGTGACTTGCAGATGGTACAAATAAAAGACTTTTAATGAAATAACATTCACGTCATTTCAATATGTTCCTTGTAGATGGTGCATATACAAAATGAATTACCCTTTCATTCACAGTGACTTCATGTCAATATGTGGCTTGCAGATGGTACAAAATAAATCATTTTTATGAAATAACAGTGTCTGGATATAGTATGTTTCTTGTAATTGATTCGGTCGCTGTGTAAAGTGCCATTAGATGTCTACCAGGGAGTTAATACATTTTTGTTTTCAAAATTCTGATCCACGATTAAATTTTGCAATGTATTTAAAACAATGAAAAAAAAGTCTTCGAATCTAACAAAGGTGCAACTATCAATACAATTTCGCAAAAATAATGACACTTTTCTCCAAAATGAATATTTGTTATTTAAACATGTTCTATTGTATGTGATGTAATAAGGGAGCAGACAGAACACATATAAACCTTCTTTCAGTTACGAGGGTACTACATGTACAGTTTTTAGATACGATTATCAACTTCAAGATTTCGGTTATAATTTTTGTCAGAAATTTAGTAAAATGAAATTTCCAATGATATATACCTTTAAAAGAATCATACTAATTTAAGCACCAATTCTTTAAAGATATGATTTAGATCCAGAAATGTAAAGTTAGAATAGATATAATTGCGTTGCAAAATCTCAGCATCCTGTAAGTAGGTCGTAAAGTATAAGTAATGTCTAGTTAGAGTCAGGTTAATTCATGTAACACTTGAGCTTGAAAAGGAGAGGGGTAATAGGGGTTATCCTCCACTTTCAAGGAAATTGGACAAAAGTATGGATTAACCGACCCACTCACTTTTTAAGCGCTTAAGCGGATGCGCGAGCGCTTATTAGGGGCGATCTAGATAACGGAAGTCGTCCGGTCAGAGTCCTCTAGCGAACAAAATTATTGCCTGACGTCACGATGTCATAACTAAGCTTTGATATTTCTCTATCTCCGATAAGTACCGTGCGAACAACATGAACAATAAAAGCTAACGCTACAAGTCAGGGTCTCGATACCTTGTATGGAAAAGAAATCTAATGCATTTATTAGTGTTTATAACAAGGAAAAATTATGAAACAATCTGGCGAGTACATCGTCGATAATTTGAAAATATTCTCTGACGTCACAAGATAAGAAGGGAATCTGGTCGATCCCATTCATTTAATAAGGGTGTTTCATGATGCATGTAAAAATTGTTGAAGGAAGAAAACAGTCCATTCCTATAATGAAAGTTTATTACAAAAGTATGGTTTAACCGACCCACTCACGTTTTTCCTTAACCGACCCACTCACGTTTTCCCTTATATCCATGCACAGTACATTTCACGCCTGTCGATGAAGTTTTAAAAATGATAGCGACTTCAGTAGAGATGCACGTTTAACAAAACTGGATGTAAAATCGGCATTTCATTTCTTGCCAATACATCCCACAGATCATAAATTTGCTGGGTTTTAAATTCAACAATGAATATTACTATAATATGTGCCTACCAATGGGTTGCTCTATAAGTTGTGCTTTATTGGAAAAGTTTGCCCATTTTAGTCAAAAACAGGTATAGGTTCCATTAACCATTATCTAGATGATTTCATATTTGCAGGAAGAGACTAAAAAACATGCGAGATCTCATGTCAAATTTCCAAAATACATTATACATGCACTGTTTTCGATCTATCTCTTGCAGAGGAAAAAACCCCGGTTGGTCCAGCGACTAAATTGATTTTCCTAGGCATAGAAATTGAAATGGTGATAAAAATTGCTGAGGAGGAAATTGTTCTACAAAGAAAAACTTTGGTCAAAACGAAAATAACTCTTAAAGACTTGCAGTCCATTAACTCGATATCAGTTTAATTCAATGTTAAATAAATCCATTGAAATTGCTAAGTTATCAATATATTCTTATAAATCTCATTCTTTTCGTATAGGGGCTGCTACAGACAGAATCGTAGAAGGTAAACAGAACTCTGTAATAAAAGAGCTAGGCAGATTGTCATCTTGTGCCATTAATATAATTATGGTTTCATGCGTAGGTGAGGAAAAACGAATCTGGATAATTGGGGTTTTCAGCATGCTAGACAGTCGATGGATAATGCACATCTGGATCTTGGCAGACAGCTTTTTAGTATTCTTTAGCAGGGTAAGAGTGGAATGATTTGAAAGAAGTTTTACCGAAAATAAAATTACTACTATGGTTTGAATACGCACCTGAAAATTAATTAAACATTGCCGGAAGAATGATGATGGGAAATCTAAGGAGAACCATAGCAAAGACTGTGCATTTGATAAGAACAATGTTGCCAAATACAATGTTAGGTAATTGGTATTCAATTCTACCCAGAACGTGGCGTTTCAGCAAAAATCCCAAATCTTAAAACAATGTTGCTAAAAGGTTAGATAACTTTATGAGTCATTTCGTTGTCGCCAGTGGTGGATTTTACATAACATATCAAGAATTGAGTTGCGACTCTTCAGGCCTTTTTCGTAGAGACTAGGGTTCATTTGTCAGACCTTGGAAATGCCATATGTATATAGACTGCATTCATTTCAACTTCAGAGAATTTGTGCGTGGAATCAGAGTGGTGTTTAACAAAGCAATTCTTTGGATGACTTATCACTAGATATGAATATTTGCGTTTTCCATTTTTGTTTAAAAAAGCAACTGTCTATGATGTTAAAATGGTTGTGTAAAGTGTTGAAAAGTCATACGTTTTGATGTTGTTGATTTGAGAAAAGTTTTGTGACTTCAAGTTTACTAAAAGTTCTGTAGAATTTTTTTAGAATCCACATTTGATTTACAACACTGTCTGGCATATGAAGTCGCATAGTACATTTAAAAGTTTCTCCTTTACAGCTGTTAATGTGCATAAATATTGATTCATATTCGATAGTCTTGATGTTTATATTTATAGGTTATAGACTTTGTATGGGAAAATATGACGACCGAGTTTTTTGGCGCGTAGACGGACCGAGCTTGCGAGGTCCGTTCGCGACAAAAAACGAGGTCGTCATATTTCCCATACAAAGTCTATAACCTTTTTATTATATACTTTCAATTTCATTTAGAAACTAACAATAATTTTATTTTTAACAATAACTTTATCGGTTTAACTGAGTAAAAGATGAAAAACACGAAAAATTTGAAAATTAACGGCGTAGAAATTTGATTGTGACGTAATGTTTGCGGGCCGGAATGTTTCCGGGCATATATCGTGTGATATATGCCCGCAAACTTTTAAAGAAAAAAGAAGAGATGAAATTGAAAGTATATAATAAGCGTAAATATTCATATGCGTAAATTTTGATGTATATTCGATAATCTTGATGTTTATATAAATATAAAGATTATCGAATATAAATCAAGATTTGCGCATAAAAACATCAAGATTATCGAATGAACATCAATATTTGAATAATATTGCAACGTTTTACACGCCATATATAATGTTCTAAGGTTTAATGCTTACTCCTCCTAGGTATCTGATCCCACCTCTAGTATATTCACGGGTTTGCCCAACTCTATCTTGTATTGCTTGTGAGAGTTATGAGATTGATCGCTGTTCGTTGTCTTCACTTTTCATAATGGAAGGCCTAATTTTGAATATGTCATAATGTATGTTTTAGAAAGGGCTAGCCATGTTTTGCGACAGCCCTTTCATAGCTGGTGACCTCATTGACAAAAGAAACCCAAACAAAACTATCACAAACTTTTATTGTGCCTTCATTGTCTATAATAATAACATTTACACATCACAATAAAAGTGAAAAGCTATGCGTTTAATCAAAAGTAGGGACTCACAATTAGTATCTTACACGTACAAATGTAAGTGTTAAATGTAGAATCTAATAATATTACATGTACACGTACGATATAGAGGTTCTCTACGGAGTTTACAGACAACACCCGTATTATGTAAAAATGTCGAAAAGTAAAGATACACGAAGTATCCGTGGCTGTTGAATATGTAAAGTACTACGAATTCGGTGTAATTTATGTCGACTTAAGAATATGTCACATTCTACCAATAATGCGTGCATAATTTAAAATATTACATCAAGTCCCACGAATTTTGAATTGTGTGTAGAAATATGTCACGTTCTACCACTTCTGAAATGTGCGTATAATTTAAAAAATGTGAAGTCCGTCGAAATTTGAAATGTGTGTAGAATATGAAACATGACAAGACCCCGAAAGTCTGAAATGTGTTTAGAATGTGTAGAATTTAGAAAATGTCAAATCTTAGGAATTCTGAAATGTATGTAGAACTTAAAATATGAAATGAAATATGACAGGGTTCACGGCGGGTGTGAACGGTCGACAGGGGATGCTTACTCCTAGATACCTGGTATGTCCAGGGGTCCATCTTTGCCCAACTCTTTATTTTTGTATTCCTTGTGGGATTTATAAGATTGATGACTGTTCGTTATATTCGTGTTTCATGTTCTATCAATTCTGAAATATATGTAGAATTTAGATTATGTCAAGTTCCACGAATTCTGAAATGAGACACGTGTAAATGATCGTTAAAACAACTATCGTAATTTATTAGGCTATGATTACCCCCAGGATCGAGTTTATTGCAAAATAAATGTAATTATCATTAATTATTTCTGTTACAGAAATTATCTATATATATTCGCACACGGCCGGGACAAGATAGGATGAAATTTGTCAACACGTGCACACCGTTCGGGTAAGTAATTTTTTTATTTCAGGTTTCGCCACACCGGCATAATGAATATATATTGTATAACGCCATGATAGCTCTTCATGAAATACACATGTATATTGGTTGAAGAGACTTGAGGTATATAATCTTATATAGGTTCAGAAATTGAAAGACATTTCTTATATTTGCATTCTAATAATTTCAATTACATTTTAATTACAAACCGCGGTGGTTCACCTACATGTGGATGAGGTCATGGAAGTCTATTTATGCGCGTCAATTAGGGTATTCCAAAGGACCTCCCCCACTTAGCTGTGACATACGGTCCTCGATGATTTAGTAAAACATCAAAGTTGTTTGAATTATGCATTTACAATGCCCCAAGATATTCATTAATACCTAACCTTTGATGTTTGGCATTTTATTTTACTGAAAAGTTCGTTAACATTAAGAGCTATGCTGTCTTTTGAAATCAGTTAGTCTGTTTTTGTTAAATCTCTATTGATATTCATCGATTGACCGGTTTAGAAATCCTTTGTTTATATCGAGCACAAGGTTTTCCAGATTTCTCTTTTCTATCATAAGTCGTTTTTTGTAATAAAGAAAATTATATCCAAAAGTCAAGACTGAACAATCTTGTGCCGTAATGAAATTCATAAAAATAAATACCACAAAAATATACTAAAACTGTTCGTTTTCTTTCTACCTCAGTTACCTGTAGTGACCTCAGGTAGTAATTCTATAGTTTTCAGGCTAAAGGTGACCATCTAAAACTGTTTTCTACCATTATATTCCAATGTTCCAAGGGGAAAAAATTGTACACTTCCTTGAGGTACATCAGTGTTTGATACTTACCAAGGAGTATAATAGATAAATTAAATCAATTTTCTTTGATAAGAGGGGTGGTATAGAAAAGGGACCACAGGCTACAGCTAAAGCGAGACGCGTTGTTGTACGTTACTGAAATTTTACCTTTAGTTTCAGGTTGTAAGAATTTGGATGGAAAGTGAATCAAGTGTCAAAATATCCTTTTAAACATATTCAGATTTAAATTTTTTTTCCCGATATGGTTAGATCTTTGAGCTTTAGTTTGCATGATAGGAGAATCTATGGACTTATCAGACACACGTAGGTTGATGAAGTAAAGAAAAAACAGATGCTTCTGATAAAATTATTTCGAAGACCTAAAAAAAAGAGATGCTTCTGATAAGATTATTTCGAAGACCTAAAAAATATGCTTCTGATAAGATTATTTCGAAGATCTAAGCTTTCAACCAACGACGTCAAGTGGCCGTACAAGATTAAATGCATGTTCAAAAAGCAGTAGGATAATTATGAGAATAGAAATATCATCGAAATCTGAAGAAATTGTTAGGTGATGAGATTTATCGATTGATCTATATTCGAGTATTTTTCACTCATATGGAGACGTCAGCACTGCTGGTGAAGGACTGCAAAATTCAGGCCTATGCTAAGCGCTTACGGCCTTTGAGCAGGGAGGGATCTTTATCGTGCCATACCTGCTGTGGCACGGGTTTCGGTTTTTCGGTCTCATTCGAAGGACCACCCCATTTAGTCGCCTTTTACGACAAGCAAGGGGGTACTGAGGACCTATTCTAACCCGGTTCCCCTCGGGAAGAGTGTTACCGAAGAAATACAATCGTGTAAAATGTTGAAAATGCTAAGATCAATAACTTTTTTTTTATCTTTCAGAAAATGGGAAATGTTGCAGTATTCGGTCTGACTTTGTTTGCTGTTATATTAGGTATATGTTAAAAGAATTTCCATTTTGTATATGCAAATCGGTCTTTAATTTATTTTACGTTAGTGATTATGAATTAAATGTTTATCTTCTATTTCATAAATATATATACAAATGTACAAGTGCATCAGCCTTTTCTTCTTTAAGTAAATAATGTTGATCTTCTATTTCATATGCAGAAGCTTTATTGTAGACCATGCTTATCCTTCGTTTAAAAGAAACAAGAGATCGACAAGCATTATCGGTCACCTAAGTATCAGTTAAAAGTATCACTAGCACCGAGGGCTATGGAATCTGCAATAAAAAAAAAACGTGTCCTTAAAACACAAATGCCCCCGACAGTCCCCATACTGATGACAGAATTCACACAATATGTAAAAGTGAAGATAAGGAACTGTGATCAATCTCATGATTCGTATAAAGAATGAAGAGTGGGGAAAACACTGACCCCTGGATATACCAGAGGTGGTATCAGGTGCCTAGGGGGAGTAAGTATCCCCTGTTGACTGGTCACACCCGCCGTGAACCCTATATCTTGATCAGGAAAGCAACGGCCCAAAAATTGATATAAAACAGCGTTTAATTTAATGAGAGGTTGTATTTGTATATTAGATTGTTTTAACGACCATATATGTTTACGAATGGGATATCAAAAAGAGTGGTCAAAATAAGAAACCGAGCGCTGGAGATGATATTCTCCTCCACTCTGTAACAAAATTTACCTCAATGTCCGAAATATATCACCGTATCTGTGACAATACAAATAGATAAAATCGTCGAATTATAACAAATTCTTAAGATTTCGTGTTACTTTATCTTTAGAGTTATAAATGAATAACATAAGTACCGAACAACTAAATATTCCAAATTGATAATTCTAAATAAATATAAATCCAGGTCATTCCTCATTTGAAAACAAAATATGCCTTATAGTTTCTATTTTCTTTGTGTGGGTTTCTTTTATACATGAATACTGTACATATAATAAATTACACGTTAATCTTACGTCCTCAGGTATTACACTCAGTATTACACCCACAAAGTACTTTGAATGTGAAGAATATCCGGGCGACGAAACAGTAGATCAAACTCGGAGGGAGTGCTTGCGTGAAAAAGTGAATGACGTGGAGCGTTTATATTGTAAATATTGGGAATGTACTACTCCCAGCTGTCCCGAGGCCGAGCGACTAACGGCAGACGACGGCTGTCAGTTTTGTCCAGGTTTGTTAGCAATTGCTGCTTTTTGTAGTTGCTTTTTTTTTTGTCTTAAAAGAAAATATTTACATTTTCAATGTTCTCGTCTGTAATGGCCATTTCTCATAAACATGATTGATTGTGAAAAATGTGCGTATTTTAAATATTCATCAACTGATTTCGAGAAAATGAAAGTAGAATGTAAGAAAAAAAATGATGAGGGTGGGAAATGTAACGCTTCACGCATGCTCACTCCATGAAGCGCGAAATTTAGCTTCTTCACCAATTTTCTAAACAGTCATGCGGGAAATACCAATGCCTTAATGTATTTCCAATATAACTCTCTGTTGTTTTTACATTCAGGGACTTGTACTATCAACGGAAAGATTTACGAAGTCGGCACAGGTACCCGCTGCATAGATAACGTCAACACCTGTAGCTGTTTGGCCACGGGATCGGTCTACAACACTTTCGTGGGATACAATCTCTACTCATTCTGTAATGCATCAAATCCTGAAACGTAATTTTTTTTCTTGATATAAATGTTTTCCTGATATTAAAATCATATTTGCAGAAGGAATTCGAATCGACTGAGTTTATCATTTTATATACATACATGTACCTGCCGATGTCTCTCGTGTTCTTTCTTACAAAAGTTTGACACTAGGTTTATCCAACATAATTCAACTGACATATTCCACCAACAACGATCTCCGTAGACCATTACCAATTCTAACATACGGAGGTGATGTCCCTCTATAAGGTCTCTCTTGTCCTTCCGCTCGCACTCGTTCCATTACATGATATGAAAAGGTGAAGATAACGAACAGTGACCAATCTCATAACTTCTATAAGGAATTCATAATAGAGAGGTGGGCACACACGGAGTGGCTAGGAGGAGTAAGCATCCCCTGTTGACAGATGACACCCACCATGAACCCTACACTGTATATCTCGATCAGGTAAACGGAGTAATCAGATCCATCAGAGGATGCGTGACCGGTCGACAGGGGGTGCTTACTCCTCCTAGGCACCTGATCCCACCTCTGATATATCCAGGGGTCTGTGTTTTCCCAAATCTTTATTTTGTATTGCTTATAGGAGGTATGCGATTAATTTTAATTAATTCATCCATTTTAGTGCATTTTGTTGATTACATACTCTTCTTTTTGATGAACTACTTCCATCGTCTTTTGTGTTATGTACAGGTGTTTTACATCAAGTAAATAAATGTTTTTTTCTTCCAATGAGGGAAGTATTCTCTTCGTAACTGGGGGGTTAACTCACGACCTCCCGGTTACAAAGCGAACTCTATATAGCGTTTGTCTGCCACTGAGCTCCGGCAACAGATGTACTATACATGTATAAGTATTAGGTGCAATTCTAAGTGTTGTACTAGTATCTTTTAAAGATAAGATAACTAAATATTAGATAAGAGAAGAAGAAATATTCTTGTAGCTTTATTTCAAGAACACTCAAATCAACAGAGTGATATGTGACCTCAACGATAAAATGAAATATATTTTAAAACACTGGTAGTAAATTAGAAACAAATTAAACACAGCAGGATAACTGCATACACTTTTATTTCGATTTTGCATATATATATATATATATATATATATATATATATGTGTGTGTGTGTGTGCACGCTGTTTTTGGCTATATTTAGCTCTAAAACTTCATAGTTATTTCGGATTTCAAACATTTCGGTTGAGCATCACTGAAGAGACATTATTTGTCGAAATGCGCATCTGGTGCATCAAAATTGGTACCGTATAAGTTTTACACACACACACACACACAAGCCTAAAGACCAAAAAACATGTAGTCTGCGTTGTAAATACGTTTGTAGATTAGGGTAGTTGTAGTGCTAGATGTATTTATATGTAGTTTTTGTTATTATTCTCTGTTGATATTGACCACATTATGTAATTGTTTTCGTTTGTCCTGAAGAAGCGACGGGTCGTCCCGAAAATTTGACAATCTGGTTGTTCGTGTCGTTGGTCATTTTAGTGCTTTGTATAATTTTTTGTATTTGACCTTGTATCCATGTTGTGGAACCGACACTTTGAGGTATCGGGTGTTGTTGGAACTTTAGTGCTTTTGTATATATGTAAAACTTATATGGTACCAATTTCGATGCACCAGATGCGCATTTCGACAAATAATGTCTCTTCAGTGATGCTCAACCGAAATGTTTGAAATCCGAAATAACTATGAAGTTTTAGAGCGAAATATACCAAAAATAGCGTGCCAAATTCGTCCAAGGATAGGAGCTATGCATGAGGGAGATCATCCTTAATCTTGAAATGAATTTCTAAATTTTATAACAGCAATTAAATATACATCCGTATTTTCACACACACACACACACACACACACACACACACACACACACACACACACACACACACATATATATATATATATATAGGTAGATAAAAAGGTTATTGAGGGAAAACGACATTGTCACGGAGTTTTCACATATCATTTTAAAAAGGAGAAAATAATATAATCAACCAACTATCAGAATGCATGCGTGGAATTGTCATATCTCAATTAACGAGAAATGGGACTTGTATATTCTGATATATTATTTTTCTATCGAATAAAAAATCTTGGACCGAAGGTTTTAAACACCGGACCGAGACCGAAGACCCAGTTTAACAGACAATGACAGCGACTATATGCCCCCCCCCCCGAAATTATTCGGGGATCATAAAAATATGCGCAGGAACATGATAAAAAAAAGAAGAAAGAATTAAATACCGGTAGTGTAATTTCTACAATAACCGCATTACAAGTTATGTAGAGTTAAAACAAACCCAAATATGGAAGAAATTTAGAATGTTGATAACATACCCCTGAAAGTAGAAAAATGTACACGATTTTCCCCATGTGTTGAACATAAGATGTATATGTGCAGTGAACACCTAATGTGTAAATTTACATGACATACATGCATGTATAAATAAATCATGAAATCACACCTTTTCAAATGACATAGTATGACTTTTTTAAATGCTAAAATGCCAAAAATGATGAAGTGTGATATTGACTGAAGAAGTCAACGACTTTCATTTACAAGAAACGTATGGAAATTTAATTGAGTAAATGAAATATGTGATTCAATTCATACATTTTTGTGGTCAATAACTTGTGTAATTAATGGTGCATATTTGATAAGCATAGGGACGATACTGAAACCATGAAATGGCAAAATATTTGTCACCGTTTACTTCCGGTTGGCGGCTATGAAATAAAAAATCATTTACAGGTTACGGTTACTGGGGCTTTACTGTTTGTCATAAAGTTGTTAGACATGAAATATGAAATTTTACATATACAAAATCATACAATTTTGAGATATTTTTCATTTCTATAAACGTCCCGAAGAGATTCGGGTTAGAATAGGTCCTCAGTACCCCTTGCTTGTCGTAAGGAGCGAGTAAATGAGGCGGTTCTTCGGATGATACCACAAAAACCAGCCGTGTCACAGCTGGTGTAGCACGATAAAGATCCCTCCCTGTTGAAAGTCCGTAAGCGCCAGGCATAGGCCTAAATTTTACAGCCCTTCATCGGGAATGGTGACGTCTCCATGTGAGTAAAAGATTGTCGAGCGGGACGTTAAACAATATACAACCAACCAAACATTGTTGAAAGATCAGAATTATTTGACATTACGGGTCTTGAAAAACGAAGTTGCTACAAGTTCAAAGTTATTGTTTAAATAGTACAAATCTCTGTTCGCTTTGAACTTTCAGTAGAACGCGATTCTTGACGCTGCGTATTTAATGCCTTTCAAATGGTGACCTACATTCTCATTGGTTGCGAGATAACTCATCAATATTCACAACATTATACAAGTAGAAAATATGTTAATGACTGATTGAAAACTTTTTTCTATGGGTTATAAAACGCTCTAGGTGTTTACATGCCGTATTTACATGTACGTAGTAAATAAATTTTTTGTTATCTTTGTAGATACATGTATGCTTTGCTGAGCATAGACATTTCGTGGAACATTATATTACATATACATGTATTTATTTCTTTTCGATATTTTTCTGTGCGGAAGGGAAAAGAATGTATCATAAATACATGTACATATTCTGTTTACATGCGAATACAACACCTTGCTAAAAAAAGAGAAAAGGTTAGAGCCTAATTGAACCTGTACATGTAGCATGGAAATATATATCTGTCGATGTAAATTATTGGATACTCACCTGAATTGAACTGCAACTTTTTGAGTAATATCCCCTGTGATAATGCATATCTCAGTAAATGGAAAAACAAAACACACAGTAATCATAAAACTTGTCACATATTGAATGTGAGAATGTTGTTCAAGTATGGAATGTATTAAATGCATGACTGGTTCAAGTTTTTCGAAAGAAATGTTTTTCAATTTTGATGTTCAAAATTAAAAATATAGCTCATTTACTGTTGACAACCAAAATTTGGACCGTCTGAATGCAAGGATAAGAGCAATATTTTAGCTTTGATTCTTTGTTATGTAAACAAAGACTCGCGTCTTTTTATGTAAACAAACAAACCAGTGAAGCCTTGATTTTGTGATTTAAAGCATCTTCATTTTGTACAATCACAAATTTTAACTTCTAAATGACACATTTTACCTAAAGTATACTTGAGATATAATAAAATTGGATCAATATCCCTTTATTTTGAAAACCTCGTAAACAATACCACACCTAAATCTTTGTTTTCAAAACAAATAATAAACTCTTTATAATGAGCTTCTGTCATGGTGATTAACCTTAATGTTTTTGGTGAAACCTTCTAAACATATTAGACTGTAGATTTTGATCATTTAAAGTGAAAAACAAAATTTGGAAGAAACTCGTGACTCAGTCCCATTAAGTGCTTATCTCAATATAAATATAAGATAGAAACACGTTATGAACACGATATAATTTTGTATGTATCCTACAGAATATATACACATAAAATGTCAGGTAGATTGTACGCACTTGATGAAACTTGTTATATTTTTTAACATACTAAATTTTCAGTTATGAGATATGCTTATATATTGAAAAAGCTCAATTCACTTCCTGACTACAGACTTTTTAAAATTTTCGTCTATTCTATCTAAGTACATATTTTGACGAGACATAGTGAGATGTTGACATTTTGTATTTAAATGTTTTTTGTTTAAATTGAATCTCAAAAAGATAGGTTAAAGTGAAAATGAAATAAATCAAAGTGTAGAGAATGTTATAACAGGGACACATGTCATTCTGTGAAAAATGATGATTAAAACCACGAAATATCCCTCTATTATTTGTAATCAAATACAACCCTGAACTCTGAAAAATAAAACGGAAATTATTGGAAAAACTGGCACATTACATTAGGAATGCAAAGCCATTCTCTATGAATTATCAACTGTGTCATAAACACGTTGTAAGAATTTTGGCGATTCGTTCACTTTTTCACTTATACAACAAATGCTAATTGATAAACTGTTAAAACTGATATATCATATACCTCGTATCACTCAGCCTCGCTGAAGCATTAATCAGTGTCCAATCAAGCGGTTTGAGGTACGTTCTTATTTTTAAACTTCCCAACGTTTGACTGCAGTAATATGAACTCAAGTTGATTCGAATAAATTTTGTTTTGTTTACTGGCGTATGTATGATTTAGAGTGTGTTTTATTTTTACATGTATCTATTTTTCTGCTTTTTGTTTGGAAAATTATTTCCAATATCGATGAAAAGGCGACTCCTACAACTGCCGCGGTGGCCGAGAGGTTAGAGCATTCGTCCCGCATGCGGAAGGCAGGGTTTCGAATCCCGGCCGCGACAAACCTAAGTCGTTAAAACAGGTAGTGACAGTTACATCGTCAAAGGCTCGGCATCAGGTGTGAATGTCACGGGTCCTCGGAGATGACCTTAAAAACGGATGACACATGTCACAGTAGTTGTGGCACGCTAAAGAACCCTCACTGCTCAATGGCCGTAAGCGCCGAGCATAGGCCTAAATTAAAAACCCTTCACCGGTCTTGGTGACGTCTCCATATGAGTGAAAAATTCCCGAGCGAGATGTTAAGCAAGATAAAATCAATCAATCAATCATAACTCCTACAAAGAATACAACATTAAGAGTAGGACACACACGAACCTGGACACACCAGGGGTGGGGTAAGGTGTATGGGAGGTGTAAGTATTCCCTGTAGACCAGTCACACCGTCAGTGGGCCCTATATCTCGATCAGGTAAACGGAGTAATCCGTAGTCAAAAACTGGTATGAAACACGTACAATGGAATGCTATAGACATGTCTTTTGTGGAATATTTATGGGTATGTTTATACATGAATCCATGTCAAGGGCACTCCAAACTAAAATGGAAGTATGTAGATGTATTCAAACGAATGTATTTAATACATTTTGCTCCCATGAAAACCATTCAAAATTACGGTCAATTGTTGAATGCAAGGTGAAGATAACGAACAGTGATCAATCTCATAACTCCTACAAGCAATACAAAATAGATGTAGCAATATCCCATTATCACCTGCATATGGTGTTTATATATCTCAACTAATTCGATATGCAAGAGCTTGTTCTGCGTATAGTCAGTTTTTAAATCGAGGATGCTACTGACAGACAAGTTGATCGTACAGGGGTTTCAACAGTCTCGACTGAAGTCAGCATTTCACAAATTCTATGGTCGTTATAACGATCTAGTTCGTCAATACAACCTATCATTGGGTCAAATGCTGTCTGACCTGTTTCATACCGATTGTTAAGCCGTTCTTGGCACACTGATTTTGACTGCGGATAACTCCGTTTACCTGATCAGGATACAGGGCTCACGGCAGGTGTGACCGGTCAACAGGGGATGTTTATTCCTCCTAGGCACCTCATCCCACCTCTGGTGTGTCCAGGGGTCCGTGTTTGCCCAACTATCTATTTTGTATTGCTTGTAGGAGTTATGAGATTGATCACTGTTCGTTATCTTCACCTTTCATGTAATTTCCTATTTAATCATGTATCCCAGAGTCGGATAATGAACGCCCTATTTCTAAATATTCATGATCATGTGACGTTGCACACCCAGTATAAAAAAGTGTCACTCTGTGAAGTTTACAAGGGACACAGGCTCCAACAGATCGGTTGGTGTCCCTCGAGATATCAAAGATTTGTCCTATGTACATTCGTCAAATTGTCAGCTTTGGTCTGATATTTTTAAAAAGGTGACGAAATATGATTTTCCATTAGTTATTAATTAAACCAAATAATAATTAGTGAAAGATTGATACGCTTTTTCTACTTTGAATCTACAATAGTGCAATGTAACATGGGGGTGGAGTTACTTTAAGTTATTTTAATGTAGTTCATTTTTCCTTCCTTGTAGACCCTACGTCAGATTTAAAATTAAGAGAGAGCCGGGATGACGGTAAAAAAAAAACTGCGGTAAAGAGATGAAGATATGTCCTTTTGAATTTAATATCTTACTTCAAACCTTTTTGGTCACAACCACTTTTCGTTTCTCAGTGAAACCCATATACTGATAAAGGTACGTATTTGCACCATATTCATGACTAATATTTTATATTTGTGATTAGGACTGTGGAAACAAATGTTGGCGCAGTAGATATTTCATTGTTCTTTACAATATAGATAATGCACGATAATTATTAATCAGTGAAGTTTCGAATTCAATCTAGTTCAATGGTAATCTTAATCGTTTTATTACTGTATGTACTTAGGGATTAGAATTCTTATGACCTTAAAATAAAATAACCAAACTTGAAATTTATAATGCATTCTTTACTACAATACCAAAACGTTTTACCATCTATAGTAAGATTACAACTATTGATCATAAGTTACTGTATGTACTTAGGGATTAGAATTCTTATGACCTTAAAATAAAATAACCAAACTTGAAAATTTATAAAGCATTCTTTACTACAATACCAAAACGTTTTACCATCTATAGTAAAATGACAACTATTTATCATAAGTTTGTATTTTGATGTGTTCAACATGTTTACGTGTGATTTTATCATGGTATGTTGAAACATATGTTGTTTGTGCTGCACACTGTAAGCATGTTCAACAACAGGTGGATAATTAATATGTTGAACAGGTTATAGACATAATTAAGCAATTTTGAACAGGTGGTTAACATATGCTATTATTATACTGTACAAAGTTTTTTTTCCTTCAATATCTGCATCCATTGAAATGATAGCCATTTCTTCATGAATGTGAATAATGCGCGTATGAATCTTGATAAATATAGTACGACTTCATGAAGAATGCAGGCGTAAGGCGTCGCAGTTCATATTCACATGCGTATTTTATAAATGAAATTTATTTCTCGTTACAACCATATCACTCCAATACTAAGAGAACTACACTGGTTACCTGTACAGTATAGGACACAATATAAGATACTTACTTATACTTACAAAGCCTTACATGATGAGTGCCCAACTTATATAAAACAATTACTAGAGGTATATAAGCCTACCCGAAATCCTAGGTCTATAAAACAATCAGTCACTTTAGTTATTCCAAAAAGTCGAACCGTAACATACGGATATCGGTGTTTCAGAACAATAGCTCCAAAACTGTGGAATGCCCTTCCAGAACATGTAAGGGACTGTAGAACACTGTGTGCATTCAAGAAGTCAATGAAAACACATTTTTTCCATCAAGTTTTCCAGGACTAGTTGCTATCATTTCAGTTATTCGTGTAGGTTAGATTCTGAGAAAACTAAAGACTGTGTGTCTTAGCTTTCGAGTACCATTTTGTGATGTTTTATATATAAAAAAAGGGAATTGTATGTTTTAATGTATTATACCTGAGACATTATATGGTGTGTGTGCGTGTGTGTATTTCATTATTATTTTAATACGCCCTGAAACTGATGTTTATTCTTATCTAGCATATTTATGGTATCTTGTGTTTTCATGTTTTATATGTACAATGAGGATAGGTACAACTTTTAATGTTTTATTTATTTTCTATGTATTATGTGTATAACATTCCCTTGTAAGGTATATATGCATTGTAAAGCACCTCTGAGTGTACATAGTGTATGAAAAGGGTGCTATATAAATATGGTATTATTATTATTATACACTCTGTGTAAAGTAAAGTTGGACCTTAAGCACGTTGATGAACCCTCACTACTACGGATTTTAGCGCCAATATGTTGCACTTTACTTACAGCTGGTGACGTCTCTACATGCCCGGATGTACAGAATGCAGTGGGGCAAAGGGGGACTGATCCCCTCGTCTGTCGGTGGGGCAAAGGTGGCTCATTCCCTCACTTATCAGTGGGACAAAGCGGAACTGTCTCCCTCACTTATTAAAATAATAGTATTCTCGGTTTTCCTCTTTCAAATTCATTGCTGCTGGCCTGCTTTATGCGAGTGAAAAATTCTGGAGTGGGACTTAAAAGAGCATACCAAAAACAACAAGCACTCTGGGAGTATTGCATGGCAATACATAGTCCCCTACCGGTTGCAAAAATTACTGTACCACAACAATATTCAAAGTTCATTATGTGGGTTATGGTAAAAGGGAAAATTGGGAAAACCAGGATAGGAAAGGTTGGAAATCAACTGCTATTCGAGTAGAGACTAGACCAGGAAAAAAGACAAATTTATAATTAAATTTAAGTTTTTAACCAAGTCAATAAACTGTGAAAAATAAGTGATCGTGAATAATTTAGCTACATTGTTGTATTACTATGCTAGAAGTTTTAATGAGTGTAGTACTCTTATCTACGGAAATAAGAAACTTGGATGAAAACTAACAATTCATGCTATTTTTCTAAGTCCAAGAGCCGTAACTAAGTGAAAAATCAACAGACCGAGACGAAATTCAAACTTGATTTGTAACTTGTTATGGCAAAGTAATGTACCAAATATATAATGAATATCTGCAAGCACAAAAAAGTATGGAAAAGTGATAATGCGTGCTATTTTTCTAAGTCCAAGGGCCATAACTAAGTGAAAAATCAACGGACCAAGACGAAATTCGAACTTGGTCAGTAACTTGTTATGGCAAAGCAACATACCAAATATCTATTCAAAAAACAACAACAAAAACATACCAAATATCAAATAAATATCTGCAAGAACAGGGAAAAAAGTGCGGAAAACTGAACTGATGGACAGAGTGCAAACCTAAAGTCCCCTCGACTTCGTCGGTAGGGGACTAATAATAAGATAACCCCCCCCCCCCAAAAAAAAACCCCCAAAAACACAACGTATTATGACATTCAAAACACCGAAACATTATATCAATTTTAGTTTTGTCAAAAATGGAACACCGAACATCTAATTACTTTTATAAACTTTTATCTCCCTTTCCTTAGTTATTCTGTCATTAAGCAATAGACAAATTCCCTTTCTTATGCAATACGTACAGGGCTGTTGTCTGTTCCTGTTGTCTCTTGTGTGTGCTTGAAATATTCTATTATAAACTATTTGTTAATGGAATTCACACGGATGATAATTGCTGTTCAAAGCGAAGTCTAATTTAACCAGACACTCGACTGTTTCCGTAAGCAGCCTCGTGCAACCGGACACTCGACTGTTTCCGTAAGCAGCCACTCGACTGTTTCCGTAAGCTTAGCCTGATAGAGATTCGCTATGGACGGTTTCATTGCAGAGAAACCAGTTGAGGTCTCAACTCGGTTTTTAAAACTTTCCATTTATTTTCAAAACCGGTTTTGAACTATTGTCAAATTAAAACCCCCCCCCCCTTTTTTTTTTCATTTATCGGTCTTAAATTGATACTAGTTTCTGTAAACTTGAAACCACCTGCGAGTGCGGTTTCGGCGGTTTAACTCTGTTCAACATTGGAGACTGCAGAAGTTTTGATACTGGAAGTGGGGCTTGTCTCCAACAGTTTGATCGTATTGAGCAATTTACTGATCATCCTTGCTGTGAAAAATTCATTAAAGTTAATTCAGAACATA
Source organism: Ostrea edulis (assembly GCF_947568905.1). Lineage (NCBI taxonomy): Eukaryota > Metazoa > Mollusca > Bivalvia > Ostreida > Ostreidae > Ostrea > Ostrea edulis. The sequence goes on along the minus strand of NC_079173.1, from coordinate 11,200,624 downwards.
TAACAGACAAAATGCATTTCACAAGATTGGCACATCTTGTGACTCACACTCCCTGGAAATTTATCTTCTGATTGTAAAAAATAAATCAAATAGGTAAGTAAGAAAGTTTACAACGAGTGTAAAAATGTGTGGCATTCATCTTAATCGACTTAATAGAAAATATTTAAACAGTGGAATATAGAACTTTACGTTAAAGTGTTGCAAATTTAATTGCATTTGGCCTCATTTAAAGCCAAACGATAAATTTATATGCTAAACAAAATATTTATGAATGAAATATGTTTGTTAGTCAAGCTGCAGAACATGTGTGTTAATAAGCCAAACTTCATGTGAAAGTGTTTGAGACATCGGGGCATTACCAGTATTATGATCAACTATTTGCATCATCATAACTCATGTATGGTAGCTCATCTTCCGCTTTGTTACTGATGAATGCAAATTTCGTAATTCATAATGTAAGCAGATACTTACATCGAAGCGGTACTTTCCCGTGGGGATGCAGGTTAGAATGGGTCCTTAGTACCCCTTGCTTGTCGTAAGAGGCGACAAAATGGGGTGGTCCTTCGGATGAGACCGCAAAAACCAAGACCATGTCACAGCAGGTTTGGAATGATAAAGACCCCTCCCTGCTGAAAGGCCGTAGGCGCCGAGCATAGGCCTAAATTTTGCAGTCTTTCACCGGCAGTGGTGACGTCTCCATAAGAGTGAACATTCTCCAGAGGGACTTTAAACAACATATAATCAATCAATCGAAGCGGGACTTCTTCCTCTAAAAATGTGCTTGCGTGACTTTGGCCGTTCACCTTGTAAATGTATATTATGAATTTTGTTTACATTTTCAGCATGAAAACAAGATCCAATGACGCCATAGTAACCTTTAAAGACATCTGCTTAACCTTGAAAGATAAGGTTATTCTTAATAATGTCAATGGCAGAGCTAGAAGCGGACAGATACTGGCCATTATGGGCCCTACAGGTAACTTAAGAGATGAAACATCAGATCATTTTACGGTTTCAAAACTTGTGACTTGGACATTGTTTTTGTTTCCAATCAAATCTTTCCGACCGCCAAAAACTTGAATCAGAGTACGTTGCTACTATCGCACGTGGAACTACCATTATAGTATAGATTTGTTCCTGAAAAAAAGTCTTCAAATGTTGATACGATAAGTTATGTGATAAGTTATGTGACAATTCGTTATTGATAAGTCCGGTGGGGATCCGGGTTAGAATAAGTCCTCAGTACCCCTTGCTTGTCGTAAGAGGTGACTAAATGGGGTGGCCCTTCGGATGAGACCGCAAAAACCGAGGCCCCGTGTCACAGCCGGTATGGCACATTAAAGATCCCCCTCTGCTAAATGGTAACCACCGAGCATAGCCCTAAATTTTGCAGCCCATCACTGGCAATGGTCTCCATATGAGTGAACAATTCTCAAGAGGGACGTTAAACAAGATACAATCAATCAAACGTTATTTATTTTAAGGTGTTACTTACTCGTTTGAATTTTCCCTTGAGCTGACTTTCGTCGGTATTGAGATCATGTCAAAGTCACGTGATTCGCCAACGTGCATTTACAAGAGTTAAAATATTCAAGAGATGAAACATTAATTAACATGATTTTCAGGAAATTTGATAATTCAAGAGTTGACATATCTTATGATTTGCAAAAGATGAATAATTATTGCAAATAGCTGACACAAACTATGACTAAGAGATCAACAATTCAAGAGATCGTCAATCTTTGATTTGAAAGAGTGAATTTTTTTAAGGAAGATATAATTCTTAAAATATTTTGAACAGTTTATGTTTTCACTGTATGTATCGTATATTGTATTCTATTCGCGAGAACATTGTTTACGCGTAATTTCGTGAGACTAGCCATTTGCGAAAATTTATATCCCGTGAATAAAGTCTGACATTTATAGAAGACTTAATCTAATAATGATTCGGAAAATAAATACATCATTCATTGTATCCATGCGAAATTAAGGTCTCCCAAAATACAGTAGCTGATTATGTTCCCTAAACAAAAGTAGGGAACATATTGTTTCTTATCATCTTCCGTTTACTGTTTTCGTACTGTTTCTTCTTAATTTTCCCCAATTCTTGTTCTAACGATTTCTCTTAGATGAATGAGTCAATGAACATGAAGTTTTTCATAAAGTCCCCCCCCCCTAAAATATGTAGAAAATATCAATTCCTGTTGGCAAATATATCCATTTTTCTGTTTATAAAAAGGGATTTTTACTAGAATTTTCACACAAACGGTAGTCGATTAACACACTAAACTATTATGGATGATATACCTTGAATAGTAGCTGTTCACTGTATGTTATATCGACAACTTCTGATTTTAGCTAAAAACTAATAGTTTTGGTCCTTTATTTCCCCATAAATCAAGCATTTGACATGAATTTCACATGTCATTGACATCATAATATCTCTAGAATAACTTCAAATATTTCTTTAAAATTCACCTTGGGCCTAATGATACTTTTAACTAATACTCAGTCGACTGATAGGCGTATGGGCCTCTTTTTTACCTTCAAGGCACCAATTCTGTCCTAGAAGCATAGGAAATAAATAGAATAGATACACAGTATATGTACAGTAAATAACACCGGCCACGGTAGCTCTGAGGTAGAGCGTTCGCTTCTCAACCAGGAGGTCGTGAGTTCGAGCCCCGCTCGTGCCATGGCCGCGTCAAACCTGGAACGTTGACATAGGTTTTTCGAAACGCTCGGCATTTAGAAGTGAGAATCACAAGTTTGTCGAATATGACCTTAAAACGGAGGTCTCATGTCGTGACAGGCGTTTGCATGATAAAGAACCCCCACAGCTACGTCCCTGAGTGCTAACCATACATGTAGATCTAAATTCGTAGTACTTCACCTACGGCTGGTGACGTCTCAATATGAGTGAAAAATTCTGGACAGGACGTAAAACAAACAGTATATAGCATTGTTTTGTGTCATTCGTTACCTCGTTTCAGTACTTTTAGTACTTTGATTACATTTGGATTAAATTCAGAGGGCGGGTGGGAGTGAGTGTAACCGATAGAAAAACAAAAGTGAAAGTACGGCTTAGACATATTTCATAATAAAAGGTAAATGAAAGGTACATAGAACCTAATTCTAAAGTCCAAATAAGATAAACATGAATTAAATATTATCATTTGCAACTCATAGTTGTTACTTAGTTGTATATCTTTTTACGTCAGTTATAATTTCATCAGCTTGCATGCTTAAACAATGTCTATCAGGGCTGCGTTCAAGATCGTAGCGGCTAGCCTAGCTGCTAGGTATGTGGCTGATTTATGCCATCTTACAATGTGTTGTCTTTTCGTTATTTTGAGGCGAAAAGTAGCAGATATTATCATTTTGTCGTCTTTTCATTATTTCGGGACGAAAAGTCGCTAAATATCGTTTTGTTGTCTTTTCGTTCGAGATAACAAAAGGACGATATAGTGTAAAATGACACAAATCAGCCGCCATACCTAGCCCCTAGGCTAGCCGCTACGATCTTGAATGCAGCCCAGCCGTTTCACATTGATAAAAAAACCCGGATGCATTTCCCTCCCTTTGACCTTTTGACCCAGCTTGACGTTTTAGTGCGGGCTAATGTATTTTGTATATTTGTATATGCTTGTTTAAATATAAAGTTCTTGTAACAGAAAACATATTTTGGGACCTTAATTTAAATCTTAAGATTTGTTTGTAAAATATTTCTTAACATTATAGGATCAGGAAAAACCTCTCTCCTTAATATTTTGGCTGGAAATGTTTCACTGACGTCAGGGTCAATAGATATGAATGGAAACCCTTTCACAAAGTTGCAGCGGCGAAAGCAGGCGTATATTTTACAGAATGATTTATTTCTGTCGAGGCTCACGCTGAGGGAAACACTTTACGTAAGTTATAGGTTTCTAATAATAGAGAGTTTCATAGTATTCGGTCAACTCGTAAAGTAGAGGCAACTGAAGCGTAACATGATTTGTTAGGTCACCCGTATCACTCGGGTGACCTACAAGTGTATTGTTCTTAGTCTTCGACCACCGTCGTGCGTCGTCCGCCGTGCGTTAAAAATAGAACTTTTTTTAACTTCTTGGTAACTGTCTTTTGATTTTTTTCTTCAAATTTGCATCATTGGAAGTTTGGAATAAGGGGACATGAATTGTAAATTTCAGAACCTCTGCACCCCCAGGACCTTTGGTGCGGGGCAAGAAACTGCCAATAATTGACCAATTTTTACACTTCTGTACGATAAATTAAGTGCATAGTCATGTAGAACAGGAAGGACAACCAAAATTGTAAATTTCATGATCCCCGGATATGGATTTTGACTCCAGGGCGGGCCAAACTTTGTATATAGTGTTTATAAAGGGGCGAGGGGGGAGGTAACACCCTAGGTTTGAATTTAGTGTGAAAGAACACACAAAAATGGAGATAATGTACAATATTTTGAAATTGAACATTTTTAAATTTTAGTTTTAAAAACTGCAGTTTTAGTCGAAATTAATCGGGGAAAAAACCCTGCTGAACTTGCACCCGCGTCGTGAGCTACAGATCTTCGACACGTTATCCAACTAAGGTACGTACCCAGCTAGGAATATACTTGTAAATATTGCCGATATTTATATTTTCATTAATGTCTTAAAAGGACGTTAGATACATGTATTTTGACGATGTACAGTATACCTCATTAATTGACATCTTTAATTGCTATTAATACTAAATTGAAGCTACATTATTGTAAATGGAGATTTAGAAACAGGTAAAGGGTGAGGTCAAATTAGTTATTATAGATATTGATTAGTCGTCTTTAGAATCGTTTGATAACTTCTTTAATTTTGCTGATACTAAATAAAAATTATATACATATCTAGGAAAAGCAGAAAAGATATGTACTAATTGTGAATTTCGCAGAATAAGGGTGCTGAATCGAGGGCAGGTTCAAGGTAATCCTACAAGTATAGTGTTAAGGAGGTACTCTACATCATAATGGCTGTCTTCCTGTTAAAACATGGATGAAAATATTCATATCAGCAATGTTTGTCTATTCATTTAAAAACACATCGCTTAGCTGAGTAGCTCAGTAGGTTAGCATGTTGATTGCTAAACTGTCAATCGCGGGTTCGAGTCTAGCAGGGATTTTTAAAAAAGAAATTCAGATTTCTTTCTACTAAAACTGCATTTTTGACTAAATAACGTTAATTTGAAAGTTTTCAATTTCATTTATTGTTGTACATATTCTCCATATTTCATCTATATCAAATTTTTCTGGTGTAACATACCTCCTGAATATAACATATCATATTATGAGATTGATCACTGTTCGTTATCTTCACCTTGCATTACAGATATGTATGAGAAGTCGTTAATCAAGATGGACATATTTTGTTTTATACTGCTGCTGAATATATAAGGAATGACTGGTTAGGGCCAGATTACGCTTTTTTATAATCCGCGAAGGTTATAATCGTATAATTTACCCCAGAATTAGAGTAATTCCTTATAATTTAATGCAGGAGACAAAGATGCTAACCTTCGTTTAACAAAATGTACATAAACTCGGAAAAACACGTCAAGTCAACTGAGCCGCGCAATGATTCACTTAGTAACAACGACAAAGCGTCTAGCTGTGAAGGTCGCTATCTTTAATCTTAGTTCTACGGAGCCTAGCCTATTCATTAAAATATTGTATCGAAGGTGAAGTTTGTCATGACAGAAAATATGTGTAGACTATGCATGCAATGCGTATTTCGCTGGCCTTTAGAGATAGAGATCGACTTTAAAGTCGCTCATCTCCGACATATTGAGAAAATACGTGAAATATGCATTGTTTAGGCCTACCCAAAGTACAGTATGATGCAATAAGTATCCGCACAAAATGTCGGCGTGTTTACATTCGCGCTTGCAGCCAATATATTTAACGGAGTATGAAATAGTTTTTAAATAGCGTCGGGATTCCGCTAGTTATTTATAACATTGTTTGGTCATGTGGCATTCCATGTGTCACATAGCTTTGTTATCGTCTGCTATATTTCTGGAAATATACAAGTGAAAGCGAGATGGGTAGAAAGGGGAGAGAGTTATCAAGCGATGTAAAGAACGTTATATGGAATCTCTTAGACCAGGGAAATTCTATTCGGAAAATATCAGAGCTGTTAGGAATTCCTCATACGACAATTTCAAGCGTGAAAAAACGTATTGAACAGAGAGGTTCAGTGGAAAACACCAAGCGAAGCAACCGGCCTCCAAAAGTGACAGATCGCCATTACCGACGATTGGAAAGGTTGGTCAAGACGAACAGAAGGCAAAGTTTGCTAGACATTACGAACAGATTTAATGAAAATGTGGACCAACCTGTTGCCAAACGTACCTTGCAGCTTCATCGCCATAAACATGGTTTCTCGAGGCGTGTGTCTAAGAAGAAAGTGGTTGTGAAGGAAGCTAACAGGAAGAAAAGATTGTCAGGGAAAAGAGACGATTGACAGTAGAAAATTATTGGAACAGGGTTATTTTTTCGGACAAATCTAAAATCGTGATAGGACATGATTCCCGTGTATATGTGTGGCGCAGAAAGGATGAGGGATGGCAGCCTGATTTAATGACACAACGACAAAGTAAGCCATGTTATGAAGTGATGATTTGGGGGGGGGGGGTAACATGGGAAGGTGTGGGGACTATCACGTCTGTGAATGGCAATATAAACGCTGAGAAATATCAGGAGATCATTGATGAGAACTTGTGGCCAGTTATAGTCCGTCATTTCCCCGCTGAAAATTACATATTTCAACAGGACAACGCTCCAGTACATCGGGCTAGAAGCACCCAGGAATTTCTCCACAGAAACAATATTACCACCATGAGTTCTCCAGCACAGAGTCCATATACTTATTGCATCATACTGTATATCTTCAAATATCAGAAAATACAATAATTTGCGGCTTTTAACTCTGTGAAAATTTCTACTACATGAAAACTTACCCTTGCATGCAACGTTGTCGCTAATAGTAAATCCAACACAAGAAAATATATGTATAAAGAAGTCAATGTGACTGACGTCATGTGATAAAATGTAACGTGTGATTTTTTTGTTTGTTTTATTGAAAGGAGGATCAAGCAATGAAACAATTTTCCCTTTTCCCCAGTGAGAAATATATTTCAAAATGAACAGGGCATTGCTTACTTGGTAAATCATTAATTCGAATATAATATCTTTGTTTTAATTCGACCATCATACAGAGAAAGATGATTTACGACAGTGATTTGCGCACAAGTAGATACTAATTGACAACGAAAAAAAACAGTATATGTATCAAACCGTAATATCTTATGGTACATGTAACAAACTTGTGTTGGTAATTAAAACAACGCGTTGGTTCGTTTTCAATAAGACGGTCTCTTTATTATAGCTCAATAAGAATAAGAAAACCCTGTAACAAATAGCAAATATTAAATATTTGACGTATAATTATGACTATAGAAATTATCATCAAAGGGAGATAATTCAATTACACGAAATTTACAAATTCAAATCTCCCACTTCGTTAATCAATATAAATTCATCATAAAATATTTACAATAATTATCCTTATAAGTATATGAACATAAATGATTAATGCAATATACGAAATTACAACATGCATACCATTCAATGGGAATGAGTCATGAAACTCGCAGTATACACGAATATACACTGAAAGGCTGATATCTACAAATCAATAATTAACTACTTTGTAGATATTTACTAGACATAAAATAAAAAGTTTATTTTAAAAGATGAAACAGTGAGACATCATGAATTAACTATTTACACACAACTTTATATTCAAAGTCTCACTCTCACTAATCATTTACTCCAGGAAAAGTGATTGAAGGAATTAAGTGCATAATGACAGGTTTAACATTTAATGAGAATTTAGATAATATATTAAACATTAGTACATTAGTATCAAAGAATCACTTACCATGCAAATGGAAATTACTATCACAGTCTAAGGTCTGAATGCAAGGTGAAGATAACGAACAGTGATCAATCTCATAACTCCTACAAGCAATACAAAATAGATAGTTGGGCAAACACGGACCCCTGGACACACCAGGGGTGGGATCAGGTGCCTAGGAGGAGTAAGCACCCCCTGTTGACCGGTCACACCCGCCGTGAGCCCCATATCCTGATCAGGTAAACGGAGTTATCCGCAGTCAAAATCAGTGTGCCAATAAGATAAACTCAATACTGGTCACCAAAACTCAAACACTGTCCAACACTTTCAGAAGCTAGATAAGGTATGAACCAAAAACTTGGTGAGAAACACAAGAACCAACCAAAAACCATAAGACAAACTAAAACACCAATGAAATTAAAAGATACAATTAACCATGACCAGAATATAATTAGAGTTTTGAGGCTAACTCTGGACCTTTCTAGCAAATGATCATTTAAAATACAATACACTAAACTACAGGTTGGTTGAATAAATCTAGAATTCATCTGTAGAAATGTAATGCAAATAAATATATATGTGTGTATATGCATTGATTAATCACTGTTCGTTATCTTCACCCTTCATTATATGTATATGCAGTATCAATTTCTTCATTAGATGCACATGCAATATGCATTGATATGTATATGTGCATAATATATAAAACACTAGTCTGTAACATACACGTTGACTTTCTATTCCATAGAAGGCTGAAAACAGTGCTGCGATGTAAATTTAGAGAAAGAGAAAAAAAAAATAGTTCCGGTATCTGGTTGTCAAGGGGATGTGTCCCCATACCAAATCAGGTTATACAAAAATAATCTGCGTTCCTCAATTGGAATTGGACCAATCAGAGACAATGATACAATAAGAATTAAATTATAATAATTTAGCTTAGATATATGCAGAATAGGAAACTGTAATAGATTTCGTAGGCCTTCGGGCTAGTGATACTTTTAACTAATACTCAGGTGACTGAAAGGGCCTTGAGCCTCCTCATCGTTAATATTAGGCCTATTGATTGTTTTTTTAACAACTGATTTTTTTTTCATCTGAGCAAACGAGGGGTTAAAAATATATCTAATCAGATGACTGATACAAAGTGTTTTGTCCATCGTGCGTAAATTCTTAAAATATTATCACCTAATTCTCAATTGAACCAAATTATGCCACACGTTGCAAAAGTACATATACAACAGCATTTACATAATGGGGAGAAGGCAACAGCGATGGCATGGGGTATTCAGTCCACTCTGTTCCCTACAAATCCTTGGCAGATTACACAACTAAAACTGCCCAAATTTTCATTGACTTCAAGGTTTGAACATAGAGCCAATTGAAATATGGCTGTCATTCGAAATAAAGATGGGTGACATCGCGTGTGTTTATCATCTGTTCATGTTATGCATGGGTTTGTATTATTATTGAGAAATATATTTAGTGAATTTAATCTAGGTCATGCAACTGCTGAACTGAATGAAACTGGCGATCTATGATAAATAAAAGATCATTTTACCACCATTATTATGGAACACTTTTGATTTTAAGATCTGATTTTATCCGTTAAGGTATATTTACTCCCTGCTGTTTCTTGTAGTTCACCGCCATGATTCGACTTCCCGATCACGTGTCAAAGACGAATAAGATGGCGCGAATAGAAGAAATTGTCGACGCGCTTCACCTGAGAAAATGTTTGGATACGAGTAAGGAACTAATAAACTGTTTCGTCGTACAGAACAGATTTTGTTGAACTTCAAATTAAACCATATAATGAATATTTCATTATTGTAGCCATGGGTGACTCCATGCATAAAGGACTGAGTGGCGGAGAAAAGAAGCGGGCTAGCATAGCATGTGAGCTGCTGACCGATCCCGACATTATGTTAATAGATGTAAGTTTAGAAGGCCAAAAAATAGGTGTGTTTGCGGTTACCCAACCGACCCTACATTTTCCTCCTGAACCTACTTTCCGGATAAATCTATTCCGTTATTTGCTTACATTTCTTTTCTGAAATGAAAAAAATATCTGATAAGTTCGGGCTCGATATTCAAATTATCGGAATTTTTCAAAATGGCGTTGCCCATGCTTTCTGCAGCCGGTGTATTGGTTTTCAAGATTAAAAACTGTCAACATCAATAGGAAAAAGGGTTTATGGAATTTTTTGTACACACAAGATTAATGTGAAATTTAATAGGTTTTACGGTGTGACTGTTGAGACGAGGGAAGATACATAATATCTTGCAACCCGACATTATGCATTTTAAAATCCGTCTATAGAATGTGATATGTCTTACGGCGTGATCGTTTTTGAGGTCAACGCTAAAAGTATTGGTATTTAAAGAATCTATATCCATAACAGGAACGAAAATATTCTGAAGTTAGCACTAAGCGTGTGAGGACAGCATCCTCCTAACTCTAATATACATTTGATCTGCCTATTCATTGAACGTGGGAAACATAACGCAATTGATGTAAACAGTGCATTGTGACATCATATTTAGCGTCGGTGTTCAGCAAATTCACAACCATAGGAGACATGGTACAATCGCGTTAATCGAGGAGTGATTATATATGATTAAGAAAATAAGATTTACATGCTTTTACGGATTTCATGTAACATCTCAGAACGACATGAACTTGTGCACACAAGATTCAAAATGGAGAAATACATGTCCACGTGCTCGTATTCGAATCTACGCCATTTGGACCAAGACTTTCAAGTTCCATAGGTATGGTTTAATTTTTCATTAGTTTTCTATATTTTCCTTTTAAACATGTATATACGTGTTACCTATCGGGAGTGCTCCGCTCTCACGGCCCTTCGAGCCGTGAGAGGGCTTCGCCCTATATCAATATACAAAATAATGTATTCATTTAACGCGGGATATAATAACGCTGTCGATGAAAACAGTGCATTGTGACGTCATATTAGCTGCGATTTTTGCCTTTTCTTTTTAACAGCAAAACGTTCTGAGGTGTGAGGAAGCTTGTCCGGAATTTGAAAACGTTTGTGGTACTTTCCAAACTATTCATTTGTTTTATCTACGGGGTTTTCCATGAAGTATACCACAGTGACGGTGACATTTTTGCAGAAGCATTGCGGGTAATTCTCATCATTTTCCCCCCCAGCTGATGAAGAGCAAACCACGTGACTCAAATGTGTAATCATTAGAGCAAGCTCGCTAATATGTAATTTGAACAAATTCGATGTTTAAATCTCAAATTGCACTATAGAATCTTGTAAGTTTGGCATTCAAAATTAAACACTAATAATTGTTGAAGTAACTAATGATTTAAAATAAATCGCGGCGCCCATATGGATCACGAAAATTTCAGTGAACGTATGTAGAGATTTTTTTTTTCTTTTGCTTATTTTGATTTTTTCTGTTTACATACGGGTTACCTGTACAGCCTTGCTTCGCGGACGAGCCGGAGAGCTTCGCTCGGTATAAATCGCCACACAATGGAGACGGGACCGAATCCGTGGGAAAAGGAGGGCAAAACGACACATGAAATGAATACTGTAACTGTTTTGAATACCGGGAGGAATTACAGTCATTGACGTTGTAAATATGTCGATTAGATATGTGGAATTTGAATTCATAGAAACCACATTAAAAAGTAGATCAACACAGATCTACATGCAAACAAGGCAAATATTTACAGAATTAAAATACCCTCCCCCCACCCTCCAAAAAAAAAGAGAGAAAAGAATAATGCCATTTCCTACACTATATAGGCCTACACAAGATGTAATCGGAAACACACCCATTTTTTTGGCCTAATACACAACGTAAACATCACAAATCAGTTGCAACTGACACCAATAAAGCTGCCCGGAGAGCTATAAAACTACAAAGGAAGATTGGTGTGTTTATGAGTACATGCTGTTTATGTTTGCTGAGGACATTCCAATATGTTATTGTTCCATTATATAATCAGAAAAATATTTATTGTTTATTTTCACAAAGCACTTGTATGTCCTTTTTTCAACCGTTTGACACAGGATACAGTATACATGCATGTATATAAGAAAATATGCTTCTTAATAATATTGATTCATTTTGAAATCATAAATATATTTTTCATTCCACACCGGTCGCAATGGTTCTGTGGTAGAGTGTTTGATTTGTAAACGGTTGCTCGTGGGTTCGAGTCCTGCTTTGGTCGTGTCAAAACTATTATAGCAAGACGTAAAAATAGGTGGTGTCCGCTCCTTCGAAAACCGCTCAGTTGCGGGTCTCTCAAATGAGACCTTTTTAACACCTTAAATATCGCGACAGTCAGGTGTTGGCACATTTACTAGCCCTCACAGCTACGGACCTGAGCGCCGTGCATACTCTGCGGTATCTTTGAGTGAAAAATAATCAAAAGGACGCTGGTGATAAAGTAAAAAAAAAAATACTGCATATTACATACATATTTAGCGGATTTTTTCTGAAAAGTAATTTATATTTTGGCAAAAAGTCATTCTAATTTGCATTTTGGCGAATAGGTCTTTCTCTCTCTCTCTCCCCCCCTCCCCCGATCATTTCCAGCGCACCAAAATTGTTTTGTCAAAGTGGAGGAAAAGATTTGTGGTAGAAGTTCAAAAATGAATGTGAAATCTGCTCAACTCTTGCCTTCATCATCTTTATTTCCAGCGGTCGCGCAGCGCAGCTCGATGATAGAGTGGCGCTTCGTAACCAGAAGGTCGTGAGTTTGAGCCACGCCTTTGTCATGAAACCACCTCAACCCTAAGACGTAAACATAGGTAGCGATTGATCTTTAACCATAAAACACTTGGCATTTAGATGTGAGAATCACGGAAGATATGACCTTAAAAAAAGAGGTCACGTGTCGCGACAGGCGTTGACACGTACGTTAAAGAACCCTCACTGTTACAGCCCTGAGTGTTGTGCAAAGGTGCATTCTTTGTGGTACTTCACCTACATTTGATGATCGCCGTCTCAATATCAGCGTAAATTCTTGGCGTGACGTAATACAAACCAACCTACCAGCCACAATTCATTAGTTAACTAGATTTCTATTAACTGTGCACAGTCCTTCATTTTGGCAAGGCATTGTCATGAACTATTGTTGCTGTTTCTCGGAAACTTTCTTGTATTTCTTCGATATTTTGTAATTCAGGAACCAACTTCCGGTTTGGACTCGAGTACCGCCTATGTCTTGATGGAGGAGCTCCGGGACTTTGCCTCCCAGTATAACAAAATGATTCTGACCACCATCCACCAACCTTCTAATCAGATTTTTCACATGTTCTCGTCTCTTACATTGCTCGTGAACGGAAAAGTGAGTTTAGTCTCTTAGAATTAAACTGATTATATGTTTTTGTTGAAGGGGACTACCACATTTCATCCCAATTTCTTTCTTCCACTGGTTCAAATGCAAGCGAATTTCTTTCATCTTAAGTCCAGTCCTTTTCTTAGACACGAACTAACACAGAGGGTAATAAAATGTTGAAACTCCTATATGAGAATTTCATTGTGCCAGAGTGATATTGTACATGTATTTGCGAAAGTGTGGTTCAATTGCAAGTTAGAGTGTTATTTTAATTGCCAGAGGGGTATTGTTATTGCCAGTGTTAATGCAACTGTCAGTGTTAATGCAATTACCTGAGTGTGCTTCATATTGTCAGGGCAGGGTGTGAATTTTAAGCTTTTCATTTTTGCCACGGCCGTCGTGCGATAAATTTGTCGAGGATTTTCCATAGGGTTGTTTTGGGGTCATCTTAAGAATTGATCGTCAATTTTATGATTATATTGTATACTTTCATTGTGCCATTTCTCGCACGGGCTGTCGGGGAAAATCGGAACAAACCCGTACAGTGGCTGTACGGAGATTGTTGGTATACCAAGTTTCAAGTTCGAAGTGGTAGATATGAATAAGATAACATGCACGTATATAAAACTGGTTGGTTGTATCCTGTGTCCCGCTCGAGAATCTCCTTCTTATATGGAGACATCAGCATTACTCGGCGCTTACGTTTACCCCTAAGGGGGATTTCGATGAAACTTGGTACAAAGAAAGATCACAATGTGGAAATGTGCATATTACAAGGGGAATGCTGCACTACTATTCTTGAAGGAGTTAGGACCCTTTGCCTTAGATTTATTTTATGCAAGTACATTGTCTTCGCAACTCCTCCTAAACCCTTATGGGGATTTGATGAAACTTAGTACAAAGGAAGATCACAATGTGTAGATGTGTATATTACAAGGAGAATGCTGCACCACTATTTTTGAAGGAGTTACAGCCCTTGGACTTAGATTTATTTAATGCAAAATACATTGTTATTGCAACTCCGACGAAACCCTTTTGTGGATAATCCTTTTTTACTTGTTCAAAGTCCTGTGTCAGTAATGTATGCTGGTGTATCATGTACATTATGTACCCGTTTAGCGGTCCCCTATTTTTAACATAAAAGGTAACATATATTTTGTATCACACCAGAGAGCTCTGATATCTCCTTTAAATTTAGGGATTCTCTACATGTATTTCTCAATCCCCATTGCCAATATTGTTTTTTCTGTCTTCTACTTTTTTTTATTCTAGCATTCTAAACATCAGGTTCCTGTGTTGACACTTGACCTCAGCGTATCCTTATATGTGGTAGAGCCATGGTTGTACATACCGCATAACGGGTATTTCCCGCGGTTGGAAATTTTTGCGATTTGATCTGTAAATGGTAGAGCAAATTATATTCTGTGTTTCCAATTTTCGCGGATGCATTATAACTATATGTACCTATGTATTTTAGGATTTTTCCTATCCGCAAAAATGGACAATCGCAAAGAATCCCCGTTATCGGTATATCATTACGTGGGGTGTCCAAAGCAACACTTCCAAATTTTTGTGAAACTTCTTTACTGTAGACTGCTTATTTTGGTGACGCTCAAACAGCCTTGCAGTACTTCAGTGACCTCGGGTTGACCTTCCCTGACCACTTCAATACCGCTGATGTTCTATGTACGTATGAAGACGGAGGTATTAACGTGGTATTATTTATGCATGTTATTGTCATAATATATCTAATTTTTTGTATTTACAAAAGTATGTCTCTATTCGAAGATGGCTGTAATATGATGAAAACTGTACATGTAAGTTTGATTTGCAATGCAAAGTAGTGTTTAACCAAAACCAAGTCTTCTTCTGAAAGTACTGCTGCGCGGTTCTCACAACGTTTTGAGAACTATCGCACATACTTGATTTGTTTTGAAATGTGCAGTGCCATTTGCTTGTGTGACCTTATAACCTGCACAAAGTCTTTGGTTAAATCAACTTCCTTCATGGTCTTGCACATCAATGTCTGATTTCAAATTGTCGGCTTAATGCCTGATTTGTTTTTTCAGTGGAGTTCTTTGATGCGTAATGTTACATGTGTCTTAGTGGAGTTGTTTGTTGTTACTTTCAGTGGAGTTGTTTGTTGTTACTTTCAGTGGAGTTGTTTGTCGTTACTTTTAGTGGAGTTGTTTGTTGTTACTTTTAGTGGAGTTGTTTGTTGTTACTTTCAGTGGAGTTGTTTGTTGTTACTTTTAGTGGAGTTCTTTGTCGTTATTTGTAGTGGAGTTGTTTGTCGTTACTTTTAGTGGAGTTGTTTGTTGTTACTTTTAGTGGAGTTGTTTGTCGTTACTTTTAGTGGAGTTGTTTGTTGTTACTTTTAGTGGAGTTGTTTGTTGTTACTTTTAGTGGAGTTGTTTGTTACTTTTAGTGGAGTTGTTTGTCGTTATTTTTAGTGGAGTTGTTTGTCGTTACTTTTAGTGGAGTTGTTTGTTGTTACTTTTAATGGAGTTGTTTGTTGTTACTTTTAGTGGAGTTGTTTGGTGTTTGTTTGTTGTTATACCGTAGAATCATCTAAATTCGTGGGGACCAATTTTCGTGGATTGCTGAATTTTTACGGGTTCGTGGGGACGTAATTTCGTGGATTTATATATTTTGTAAGAAATATGACTCTGGAATATAAATAGTTGCCTTTATTTGTTGAGGATGTAAATTCATGGGTGAGGAGGAGTACCCACAAATTCCACGAAAATTGAGCCACCACGAATTCTAATGATTCCACAGTAGTTGAGTGGAGTTGTTTGGTGTTATTTTCAGTGGAGTTGTTTGATGTTATTTTCAGTGGAGCATCTTGGCAAGTCAAGGGTTATTGATTCGTTATATCGCACTAACCCTTGACATCAGTCAGTATTCAAAACATGGGTTTGGGGCAAAGGATGACGAAGTAACCTAGAATTAAATCATCCAATGGAATTCCTTATTTAGCAAGTTTAGTAAGAGCAAAAACAGAAAGTAAACAATGGTCTTCGTGGAGTACTTTTCTCAACATCATGTGTTGATTTTATATGTAACGTAATGAATAATTCACATTTTGGTCCCTTAAATGTTGTAGTTACATGTATTTATTAATCTATTTCAATTTTTAAAAACTTGTTCAATTTGTTGAAACACAATCGACAAATATACTTGGACAATCCATCGTTTTCTAATTGTTTCTTTAAAAAAAAATAATTTTCCGAAAATCAATTGACGGTCACAAATTCTACAACATTCTGCCGATGCCGCACCATGCGTGTTTAGTTTCGTTTTCGACCGATTATAAAAGTCGTTGTCTGATTGGCTACACGCTACATACCAATCATATGCTCCGTTTTTAGCTCACCTAGTGAGCTTTTCTGATCGCCTGTTATCCGCCTGTCTGTAAACGTTTCACATTTTCGACTTCTTCTCCAGAACCACTGCGCCAATTTCAACCAAACTTGGCACAAAAATTTCTTGGGTTAAGGGCTTTGCAATTTGTTCAAATGAAGGATCATGCCCCCCTCAAAGGGGAGATAATTACAAAAATGCAAAAACATTGTGGGGTCATTCAAAAATCTTCTTCTTTAGAACCGTTGTGCCAGAAGAGCTGACATTTACATGACAGCTTCCTGACATAGTGCAGATTCAAGTTTGTGAAAATCATGACCACCAGGGGTAGGATGGGGCCACAACAGGGATCAAAGTTTTACATACAAAGATATAGAGAAAAACTTTTAAAATCTTCTCAAGAACCGCTGGGCCAGAAAAGTAGAAATTTACATGAATGCTTCCTGACAAAATTCAAGTTTGTTAAAATCATGACCCCCGGGGGTATGATGGGGCCACAATAGGGATCAAAGTTTTACATGCGAATATATAGGGGGAAATCTTTAAATATGGACCAAGGTGACTCAGGTGAGCGATGTGGCCCATGGGCCTATCGTTGTGATTTATCCCCGAATGGTAAAAAAGGTACTTTGTTTGTAAATAAGATACTCTAGTGTCCAAATTTTGCTGTGGTTTGAAGCACAATTTGAATATCCAAGAAAACACGCCTATAAGACTATTAGTCTACGACTCGGATAGACGTTCTAATTGTTTAGATTAAAAAACATTTATGAAAATTGATAATGTTATTTGTTGATATTTTTTAAATCTACAGATAAAATCTTCAAAGGGCATATCAATTAGAGAAAAGATATATCAGAGAAATATAATATTTTAAAAAGAAATTGAAATGAAATAGTCAAAATTAAGAAATTTTACGATTTTTCAAATTCGAATCAAGCCCGGAATTATAAAAAAGTAGTCATTGAGAACATTGTAATCAGAAAACTGCACTCCCTTGATGTAAAATGGTTTACAAATTAAACGAATTTATAAAGGAAACAAATGTCTTGATGAACAGTGCATACAATTAGCAACAATATGATTATTTTAGTAATTTTTATCGATTTTGATCGGGATTGGAACTTTTTCTCTCGTTTGAATATAATGATTATATCTGGGATTTGTTCATTTCGTTTTAATTTCTTTTTATAATATATTTCTTCAATATATCTGTTTTCTGACTAACATGTTTGTTGTAGATTTAATCCGTAGATTTAGAAAATATTCACAAATAACGTTTTCAATTTTCATAATAAAGAAATTCTAAACAAAAAAATTAGAACGTTTATATCTGAATCTTTTAGGTATGTTTTATTAGATATTCATATCATGCACCAAATCCTAGCAAAATTTGGACACTAGAATCTCTTATTTGGAAACAAGACACCCTTTTTTATAATTCCGGGGAAAATCACAAAAAAATTATATAAAATAATTTAGAGCTTGTATCACTCTTTCGATGGTGAAATCATGCTTCATAAGAAGTGTATTAACGAGCCATTAATCAAAACATTAGTATAATGAGCTACCTTAAGTTCATCATCATTAGGAGCAGTGTTTTGCATTACCAGAAGTGATGCAATGGAGCTGTTTTATAATTTATACTTCCATTGTAGCTGGTTTGTGTTTTATCAGACAAAAATGTTTGATTTGATTCTCAGTGAAGCTGTTTTATTTTTAAAAATCTGTGAAGCTGTTTCAAATTATTTTCAGTGGAGTTATTTCATATCATGTCTGATGAAGCTGATTGATACTAGCAGAGGTGTTCGAACGATATAATTTTTCAGTAGATCGATTTGATATCATGTTTGATGGAGGTGTTATACAATTATTGACTTAATAATTGACTTGTGTTAAGTCACAACGATGCTTTACCGACCTGCGAAGTACTTCGAAAGTCGCTAAAGTAGTGTATTGACCGAGACAATATCAACAATTACATGTATTATACAAGTACATATAATAACTTAAAACATCGAAAATTGTTACAAGAAACTATGGAATAAATACCTGGTCGGCCATCTTTGTATACGGCAAGACTGCAATGCATAGTTCAAATTGAACAGAGACACCGAAACCTGCAACTAAACGATACCCGATTGGTCGTCTTTAGATCGGGCTCGATGTTACTATACATTGTAATTCAAAATGTCGTTTAATTAAGAAGTCGCCCTTATTCTACAATAATAATTCTAGTACACGGTAGTTGAGTAGATACAACTTATTGAGTGACCATGATAATCAATCTATCAAATTTGAAATTTCAAGTTTATTTTTGGTCCGATGTTGGAGAAATCAAAATGTTATATTTATCTCTAAGGCACGTGCTGATGAACATACGCTGAAACATTCTAGGTTGTTTAATATCGGTCAATCGGAAAGCGTGAACGTATTCGATCATGTATGTTTAATATTTGATATTATTTCAGTGGAGGTGGTTGATATCATTTTTAATGGAGTTCATTGATATCGTTTCCAGTGGAGACCTTTTATATTATTCTCAGTGAAGCTAGTACATGATTTGATTTTCAATGGAACAGTTTACTGTAGAATCATCTAAATTCGTTGGGGCCAATTTTCGTGGATTGCTGAATTTTTACGGATTCGTGGGGACGTAATTTCGTGGATTTATATATTTTGTAAGAAATATGACTCTGGAATATAAATAGTTGTCTTTATTCGTTGAGGATGTAAATTCATGGGTGAGGAGGGGTACCTACGAATTCCACGAAAATTGAGCCACCACGAATTCTAATGATTCCACAGTAATATTAGTCAGTTATATATACTGTTTAATATGATTTTTATATATACTGTTTGGTTGTAATGGAATGTCTAGCATATATTGCTGGATGTGTTCGATATTAATTAGAATGAAACTCTTTAATTCTACTATCTTCACCTTTCATCAGTGGATTTTTGTATTGATATTTCAGTGGAACTGGTTACTACCACCACGGATGTCGTGAATAAAATTCTTGAAGAGTCGGATAAAAGAAAGTACGTACAGTTTCGCATAATGACTGTACGATGATGTTCATTTTTACAAAACTCCTAATGTGTATTGAGAGTGTAACATTGTCTTGCTGATAGGACATATTTTGTTGTGACATATGGTTAAAGACGTTCTTCTGAAATCTGATTTTAACATCGTATAGCGGATTTTTCTTCTTCTATTTTTGCCCCCCCCCCTCCCCGCCGCAACGCGGAAGGGGACATAGAAATACCGGACGGGTGTCCGTGCGTCCGTTCCACTTTCCTTTGTGGACGCAACTCCCCAGAAACCGCTCAACAGATTTTGTTCATATTTGGTAGGATTGTTAGTCACCATGTGCAGTTAATTATATTATGCCGTCATTTTGATTCGACAATTTTGACAGGAGTTATGGGACTTTGTTGAATTTGTACATGCTACACTAAAGGAACACTGTGGACGCAACTCCTCAGAAACCGCTCAATGGATTCTGTTCATATTTTGTGGGATTGTTAGTCACCATGTGTAGTTGATCATATTGTGCCATTATTTTGATTCGACAAATTTGATAGGAATTATGGGACTTTGTTGAATTTGTACATGCTACACCGCTATAAGTAGTTTGTTTTCAGGAAATAGCTATTCTCAACCAATAATATTTAGAAAAAGGATACAATTTTAACATTCAACATCCTCATAGGCACCTGAACCCACCTCTGGTGTGTCCTGAGGTCCGCGTCTGCCCTACTCTTCATTTTGTATCTTTATAGGGTTTATGAGATTAATCACTGTCCGTTATCTTCCCTTTTTCATAAGGATATATAAGGATTGTTTGTTTTTCTTAATTTTCGGCTTCATTCTCATCAAAGTTATTTAACAGAAAAAGTTCGAATGATTTTTAAACCACCCATATTTAGTTAATTATTGCCTTTTATGATAATTTATATCATTTTGTGGAGGATTATATTCCCTTTATATAAAAACGTTTTAGAAATTGTCATCATTATGGGAAAACGAAACTGCATGTGAACGAGGAGTTGTGTCCCTTCTGCTTTTACTATGATATCATTTCCGTTCTGATATAGCCATTGTAAATTTTAATACCATATACATATAGCCAATTTTATGATTTTGGCCTATTTTGGTGATTTCCAAAGATTCACCAAAATAAAACTCGCTACATTTTAGTACATTAATATTCATATACATCGTATAAAGAAATTAAAATGAGTTCAGCATAATTTTATCTACCAAGATTAATGTAGACCCAAGGCCAAAAAGCTGGTGTTTCATCTGCACATGTACGATCAAATGTTGCACTGCTACAGAAACCGACAAAATTCTCATCCCCCCCCCCCCCAAATTCAGGTTTTCTTATCTTGGCCATCAGAGGTACTTAGCTACCCATGTTAAACTATTGCCTTTTAAAGCATTATTTTCTATCATTTTGTAGAAAATTGATCAATTCTCTCCTAAGGATACTTACAATGGTGTCTTTCTCAAACATATATCTAGCTTCATGATATTGGTACATGCAATTCGATATACATTTTGTCTTTAATAATTGTTATCAGTCGCGGTAGCTTAGTGGTTAAATTCTCTTCGTAACCGGGAGGTCGTGAGTTCGAGCCCCGCTCGTGCAATGACCGCGTCTAAACATAAGTAGTGATTGCTCCTTCGCCAAACGCTCGGTACTTAAAAGTCAGAATCACAGGTCGATCTTTCGGATATGACCTGAAAACGGCGTTGACATATTAAAGAACCGTCAATTCTGCGGCCATAACCGCTAGGCATACACATGTAGGTCTAAATTTGTGGTACTTCACCCATAGCGGCTGACGTCTCAATATGAGTGGAAAATCTTCGACAGGACGTCAAACAAACAACTAATCCCATCTTTCATTTTTACATATTCTGATCATACAAATGTTTACAGCAAATTTCAGAATTGAAACAGATGATAGTGGGTTCTACGATGGAAAAACTCTACACGCTGATGAAGCCGACACGCACGGTGTGGTGCAGTCCAATCTGAATGGAAACGTCCTAAAAACACCGACAAGCAATGAAGTTGTTTGTTTAGGGTATCATAAAAGGGGTAATATTTGTTGTATTGTTGTTGTGAACTTTTAACTCCTTTGTGCAGTATATGATGAATCCCCGCTCTAATTATCATAGAGGATACTCAGTTTATACATGTACATGTATTAATTTGCGACATGTTTCTGACCACCTTATATCTGAGTTCGATTTACTTCACATCTAATACAAACCCATTTCTTATATAAACCATCTCCCGTTATTACTAAATATTACAAAGACATATAATTGTAAACATCTGCAGACCCCTGTTTCCTTTTCTTCAGATCCTACAGGAATTGTGCTTGATGTTTCGTCACTGCAACACATGGCTATAACCTCTCCGGCACGCTCCTTGAACCGAAAGTGGGGAATCTCGTTTTGGACGCAATTTCGGATGTTGTGCTGGCGGAATGTCAAACAGTCAAGATCGCGGGTTTTTGATGAATGTATAATTGCACATGCGCTGATCTTTGGTTGCGTGTTCAGTGTTATATATTACCAGATGACACACTCCCTCGACACCTTTCATGACCGGATGGGAGCGGTGAGATTTTTTAAGCACACGTATTGTTTGATTTATGAAATATTTTTCTCTTTTTTTCTGCATTTTTGCTCCTGAGTACGAAACTTTCAAAAATTGTTGTTTATCTGTAAACGTGTAACAATGAAAATGGGGGTTTGAATATGATTGATTGTATATTGTTTAACGTCCCTCTCGAGAATATTTCACTCATATGGAGACGTCACCACTGCCGGTGAAGAGCTGCAAAATTTAGGCCTATGTTCGGCGCTTACGGCCTTTGAGCAGGGGGATCTTTATCGTGCCAAACCTGCTGTGAAACGGGACCTCGGTTTTTGCGGTCTCATTCGAAGGACTGCCCCATTTAGTCGCCTCTTACGACAAGCAAGGGGTACTGAGGACCTATTCTAACCCGGATCCCCACGGGATGGTTTGAATATGAATACTTAATTTTTTTTATTATGGCGTTTATGGGCACGGTTGTACTTACAACACAAAAGTAATGGACTGCCAGCATGACCAAGGACAGGTCCCGAAAACAGAAGCATCACCAAAAGCTTTCTTGCAAAGTCAATATTCAATATTTGAAGTTAAAAGTATTCAACATTAACAGTTCACCATGTTCAAGCATATCTTGACCTTCACCCTGGAAGGTACATAGATCAGAGAGAGAGAGAGAGAAAGAGAGAGAGAAGGGGATGCTTATAGCTTTGTCTTCGATATAACTATCTATATCGTATGAGAATTAGATGCAATTAAATTTCCATTGTAATACGCAATTAAATGGGTTCATTTGACTTAATGAACATTCTTTACATCGTATAAACTAAGTTGACGCGCCACATGACATTCTAGAAATGAATCCTGTGATTTCATCATGCTCGTTCGGCGCCGCACCATATAAAGCCCCCCCTTCCTCTCTCTCTCTCTCTCTCTCTCTCTCTCTCTCTCTCTCTCTCTCTATATAAATTCATATGAAGATTTCCCATTTATTCCAAAGCAGTTTCGCTCTACGACTCTTGTTTTTCGAATTCCACCGAAGAGCCTTAGAGCGAAAGCGCTTTGGAATGATTGTGAAATTTTCATCTGATTTTTTTTTTTATATTTTACCTATACCATGGGCTTATTTCATTGTAATATATTCATCAAATGGCATCAAACGTTTTGACTGGTCAAATTATAAGAAATTAAAATATTTTCCTCTCATTTTATGCTATATGAAGTTAGTTTAGTTCGCGTTCAGAATGTATAAACTGTAAATCACGCGCATCCCTTTTATCACCCCATTGGAATTGAATTTGACCTTTTTGTACTTAAAATGCATCACATTATATGCATGTAATTTGATTACCTGTTGAACTTTTTGACAGGTGTTCTTGCCTTTGGTGATTTGGGGATTTCACATGATATTCGAGCCCACGATCAGTTGTAAGTCTATCTGGAAACATATCTGAATACTGTCAACAATCTATCATAAGATTTAGAGAAAACGTTTACCATGAAAGTCATCATTCATATTTATGTTTTACATGACAGAAGTTTCACAAATATTTTAGTTTTTCTGATAAGAATGCTAATGGCGATTATGGATCTGATGCATATTTTCAAATCTCCACATAGACCTTGGGCCAGTAACACATTATCCCCCACCCCCACCCCTCTTGCAATTTTTCTACACTATGATATTGTGAACGTGTGTATAAAATAAAGGTAAATGAAGGTTGTTTGACTATGTTGGGGCGTTTTCAAGATATGGCCATTTGAATTTATTTTAAAAATTTGGCAAATTCAATATGACTGTTACCGTGTTTCATACCACAATATTTAAAGACGACACATTGTAAACACAAACAACGGGCTAGGGGCTTCCCAGAGAGGACATTTGTTAGAGATATTAGAAAAATTAGAAGACAATGTAATATGAAAAGTGGTACATATTTTTAAATGTCTACAAAGTACAATTTTCATGGATACATTTCATTCATGTCTTACGAACTCATGATGTCATGTATTCCCAAAACAACATATACCTATTAGCATGTTCAATACTAGATAAACAGTATGATAAACGGGCCATTTCTAGATACTATAATTCATATGCCCTATCTTTATATGATACAAACAATCTTGAGGTGGGATCAGATGCCTATACGAGGAGTAAACATTCCCTGTTGACCGGCCACACCCTCCGTGAGTCCTATATCTTGACCAGGTAAAAGGAGTAGTCCATATTCAAAATTAGTTTGTAAAGAACTGACAATTGATATGAAACACATAAAACAGCATTCTACCCGGGTTTTTTTTTCCAAATTACAAATGTAGATCATTTAAAAATATTACGATCATGGTATTTGGGAAATGCTGAAACTATTGAAATCCCTGTAACATCATCTTATTTTTCAATAACCTGTCGCGATCAATCGGAACATCACTCGGCTCCGGAATAGGCCGAGTGATGTTCCGATTGCTGTCGCGATCTACAAACTGAGCATACGCAGAGCATGATCTTGCATGTCGAGTCATTTGAGAGATATTAACGTCATACATATCAATGTAGGTAGTTATGGAATATTGCTACAAACATAAGGGAAGCTAACGATGGAGAAGTTGATTTCATCCCATTGGCATAAAGTTGAGTTGTTAGTTTGTCATTAACATCTATGTCTAATAGAACATCCATATATAAAGCAGATGTAGAAGACTCCATGACGTTTTTATTTCGACTTCACTGGGATATATACAATCGACATACACTATACTGTAAATGAAAATGAGTATTGTTAATAGATGAAACGTTGTCGATATATCTAAATGTTGAGCTGAAGGCCATAGCAATAGATTTTTTTTCTTCTGCTGTAGAAGCGTTCGAATAAAATCTGCCATGTAAGAATATATAAACAGGTCTGCTGATTAAGGAGCACAATCTGTGCCTATGGTAGTTCCAATAAAATTTGTTTTGGGATGTTAATCCTTTCTTGGAATATCACTACGTTCATGGATGCATTGTATAGGCGTATTTTGCAGCGTTAGCGTTGCTCTTGTTTTCAAGAGATACCTGCAGTTTTATAACATAGAACGCTTATTATCTACCGCGCGTTAATTGCCCGAACTACGTACGTATGCACAGTGTAGATGCATTACTGTGATGATGGATGAGGAATTTGTCGCTGGTGTTTTCATGCATTCTTGACATGTTTTGAAAGTTGTTATGATGGATAATACCTTTGTATTCAAATAACGCGATTTTTGTATTCCATGGCCAGCTCTTTGATTTCCTCTGTGTATATTACTTACTGTTCTGTGTATATTCACTTGATTTCTGTATTTATATCAACCAGTAACGGAGATACTTAAACCCCCCCCCCCTTAAATATGTAACATTCTTTTGTTTTGTTTTTGGTCGTCTTTCAAAGTTATGGAGGAGCTAGAAGTGGTCAGGAAAGAGCGGAAATCCGGCGCTTACCGCCTCTCTGCCTACTACACTGCCAAGATGGTCAGCGGACTGCCCATGAGCATTGTACTTCCAGTAGCACAACTCACTGCGATGTTCTGGTTTGTGGGGTTTGGTGGTCCGATCGAATGCGTCATGTATGTGGGACTGAACCTCCTGAGCTGTTTTACATTACAGGTGAAGAAATAATGTAAAATTCCATTTATCAGAGTGCTAGAATTGACGATAGTACTGAGCAGCATCAATTCTCGTGAACTTAAAATCAGGAGTTCTAACTTTGATTGTTTTGGATTTTTTTTTCATTGTTTGCCTTATGTCCCATTCAAAATTTTTTCAATCAGATCTAAGTGATCAAAATAAATGCCACAATTTTCAAGCTATGCATATGGATATTAGTTTTCAAAATTGAAATGTCAAAATAAGGACGATTCTGTCTCTGAGGTAGCACATACATGTGCGTGCATTACAAAACTCGCCCCAAAATAGCATCGGACACTGATCCACTACAAAGGAATTTAAAAACAAGGTTTTCCTCCATTTCCACCATAGGTAGACTTTCATTTCAAACCACTGGAACGCTTTCTTCGCCATTAAGCTTTAACAATTCAAATGTTGACATATTAGATACATGTAATGCTGTTTATGCCCCTCAACTGATTCAATAAACGTACGTTCTTCGTATGATCAATTTTTCAATCGAGGCAGGCTACTGACAAATAAGTTGATGATCCATGAGTTTCAACAGTTTCGTTTGAGGTCAACATTTCAACAAAATGATCTAATTTGCAAATAAAGTCTCTCATTAAGGCAAGTGCTGTTTGAAGTTTTCATACCTTTTCTTAGGCAGTTCCGTCATACTAATTTTGACTACGGATTACTCCGTTTACCTTATCAAAATATCGAGCTTACGGCGGGACCGGTCAAGAGGGGATAATTACTACGCTTGAGCACCTGATGCCACCTCTGATGTGTCCAGGGGTGTGTGTTTGCTCTAATCTCAATTTTGTATTTATATGAAGAATAAGATTGAATTTCATTGCTGTGCATTATCTTCACTTTGTCGTATATAAACAGAATTATGATATAATTGTTTGAAATTGGATTGATTGAATATTGTTTAACGTCCCTCTCGAGAATATTTCACTCATATGGTGACGTCACCATTGCCGATAAAGGGCTGCAAAATTTAGGCCTATGCTCGGCACTTATAGTATTTGAGCAGGGAGGGTTCTATATCGTGCCACACCTGCTGTGACACGGGACCTCGGTTTTTGCGGTCTCATCCGAAAGACCGCCCCATTTGGTCGCCTCTTACGACAATTAAGGGTTACTGAGGACCTATTCTAACCCAGATCCCCACGAGATATTTGAAATTGGAGATATCTAGTCGAACTCGTCTAATGGTAGCATCGTCGACATATTAGCGAACAAAGCGAGCTCAAAAGATTAGGACATAGAAAATTAGAGTTTACGCATACGTCCCATTCTGCAGACTTCAGTAGATTACAATACCCCATATCTACCCTCGGATGTATGACGTGAATTGATATGTAGCTACGCCTAGAACATTTGCAATGCGGTCGTCTATTTACTCTTCCGGAAGAACTTCCACTTTCAGAAAGTACGGCTCAAAATTTTTTTTAAACGAATTTATCGAGTTTTCCTTAGAAAACTGTTTTCTTTTTCGGAAAAAGAAATAGTTACAAATAATGAATGTTATACATGTATATTAAAATGGACTGTATTTCGCGGGAGCTATCTGTAGTTCCAGTTGATCAGTGACGTTAAACATGTTATACGTCACTGTTTACGTACTATGGCGGAAAACATCATACATCCGAGGTTAGATGGAGTCGACCGAGGTGATCCGAGTGACCTACGTCCAATAAATATTTGCAATCTCTCACCAGAGGACGTATTACGCTACGCTACAACACATCTGTCAACGTCTAAATGACAAGATTCTTGGCAAAACTTACTTTTCCATATTTCTTGAAAGGTGAAGATAACGAACCGTGATCAATCTCATAACTCCTATAAGCAATACAAAATAGAGGGCAAACACGGACCCCTGGACACACCAGAGGTGGGATCAGGTGCCTAGGAGGAGTAAGCATCTCTTATCGACCGGTCACATCGGTCGTGAGCCCTATATCTTGATCATCATATATGATAATTTTACAAGTTTCAGTTTTAAGCTTTAAATTTTAAAGTAGGTTGACATGATTATTCTGGTATTATTGAATGAATGAATATCTATATAAGACCTTTGAATTCGCTCAGGTGTCTCATACTCACCATTTTCTGCTATTAAAAAATTCAGACAAAGTGTTTGATTTGCTTAGATATTATTACAGTTTGATATGCTAAGTTAATTTTTGACATTAACAGAGGTACTTGTGAAGCGTAGCGGGAACGATAACTCTGGGTAGAGATTGAAATTTTGGACGTCGAAAAAAAACACCCCTCCAATAATTCTAATGACCGTCTGTTTTTGTTCTTGCATAGTTACATCTCGTAAGCAAAATATAATATTTTTAATCCGATTGAGTTAAATTGCACAATTTGCATTAAAAAAAACCCACATGTTTTTATTCCTACGATAATATCCTAAAATTACGGCACATATAGCTTTAATGTTCACAAAAGTAAAATTATCACGAATAAGCTTGATTTATGATTAATCCATTATACTGTACTTACTTAAAGAGTTTAGGGTACATCGTTGGCGCCTTTGTCCAAAATGTTAAATACAGTTTTGCTGTCGTAAACACCACAATGGTGATATTCATTCTACTAGGTAAGAATTTATACACGGTGGTTGTAAAATTTATGCTTGGTAGGAATTTGATATGGCTGTCCCAGATTAGCGTCATTTTTTTTTCTTTTTCTAAATGATCCATCTGCATATCTTTAACGTAAATCTTGTGTTATGTTTTTATTTAACGTCACTTCGAGAACTTTTACTGTAATCGAGACTTCACTAGCTACAATTAATGTAAAGTTATATCTAACATTATGGCACTGTTGTAATCTACTAACTCATTGTTACATTGATCATCATACAATATGAATACTGTATAACCTATATATTTAAATGTCAACTATGACAATATTACTCTGACATGCAATGAAATTTATGTATTCAATGAATGTACATCTAAATTAGTTAATATGTACCCTGCGTGGTACTTTAGTAAAAACTTTGTTATATATTGAGGGAGCTTAGTCAGGGCCCCATCCCTGGCAGCTGCCCTATTATATTAGTTAGTTATTTTAAAATTGTTATAGAGTAGGCTCTGGGAAATAAATGAATATATATATATATATATATATATATATATATATATATATATATATATATATATATATATATATATATATAAAATTAATGTAAAGTGCCACAAAATTAGACCTATATACGACACTCAGGAACGAAGCAATGAGCGTTCTTAAATTTGCCAATGCCTTTCGCCACTTGGGACCTCTGTTTTAGGTGATATCCGAGAGAACCGCGACCCACATTTCCAAATGCTGAGCGTCTGGTGAAGTACCAGTCACTATTTCAGCGTCTTAGGTTTCATAAGGCCAAGACACGATTGGGGTTGAAAGTTCGACGCAGGAAATGTCCTGAACGGGACGGAAAATAACAAATAAAACCCTGTTCCATTCGAAAATGTTCACTTACATAAAGATCTTATCGGCTAAAAGATGAAGTGCAACAGGTTTTAACCTATGCATGGCGTACAAGTCCATAGGGGTGATTTATTGATTGATTTTATATTGTTTAACGTCACTCTCGAGAATTTTTCACTCACGGAGACGTCATTATTGCCGGTGAAGGATATCAAAATTTAGGCCTATGCTCGACGTTTACGGCCTTTGAGCAGAGAGGGATCTTTATCGTGCCATACCTGCTGTGACACGGGTCTCGGTTTTTGCGGTCTGATCCGAAAGTCCGCCTCATTTAGTCGCCTCTTATGACAAGCAATGGGTACTGAAGACTTATTATTACAAGGGACCCATAGGGGGTGAGGGTGCTATACTGTATTAGCGCATGCTGTGACACGAGGCCCCGTTTTCTGAGGTCTTTTTCAAACAACTTGTGTCTTTACTTATAATGAAACAGTAACGTCCTCTAGAATTGAACCCGGGATCTCCTGTTCAGGAAACGAGTATCTTAAACACAAAACTAATGCTTGATGATCTAGAAATTTTAATTGTCACACCTTTAGATTTAGATATACTGAATTATTGTAGTTTTATTTATTAAGAAAGAAAGCGAGCACGAAGACAATGGGTTAGTGAATTGTTAACGTTTATCTTATATGACATTATCATCCACATATTGAATTATTGCACATATTTAATCAGTAGAGTTGGTTAAAAGAAAACTGTTTTATAAATACTTTTTTAAAATTATTATTTTTTTACTTTATAAAAGCAATATGTCCATCTAGAATTTAAAGAACGCGAGATAACATCTCACAAGAACATTTACTTTATTGGATGATTTTTTTTTATCTGAATCTATAATACAGGGGGATTTTTCAACACGTCCTTTCCAACATGGTTCAGCTGGGCTAAGTATCTGTCCATTCTCCATTATCCGTTCGCCGCCATTGTGACTTTGTTGTTCGGGGACATCGAGCCATTCCGGTAAGGATAATATTCCAAGCACTGTAATGAATTTTAGTATTCCAGATTGGCTGAAACTAATAATTATTTCAAAAGCTTGAACCCGGTTGTGTTAAGGGTCGTAAGATGCGACTAAATGGGACGGTCCTTCGGATGAGACTGCAAAACTGAGGCCCCATGTCACAACAGTTGTGGCACAATAAAGATCATTTAGCATGAAAGGTGACGATAACGAACAGTGATCAATCTCATAATGAAGCCCTTCACCGGTCTTGGTGACGTCTCCATATGAGTGAAAAATTCTCGAACAAGACGTTAAGCAAGATACAATCAATCAATCAATAATAGTTCAGCGTAATAAGAAATGCAAACGGATTTCGCTTCACCGTCACTCTTGAAATTATCACAACATATTATGGACAACAGCAAAACTCGAGAAGTATGCGTACCATTGATTAGAATTTTTGTCTAATTTCTTAATATGTTAATTAAACAGAATTATTCACACCCAAAACAATATTACAAGTTTCCTTATATTTGCAGATGTGGAAATTCCGAAATCTATCTCAATTGCAAAAATGAAACACAGATCATCACCGGAAGTGACGTGTTAAACAATGTTGGAATTGACCTACCTGTTTATTGTTGTATTGGGACTCTGGTTGCCTTGGTAATACCTTTACGTGTGCTTGGGTATTATGTCATTAAATATAAATTGTATAACATGGTTTGTTTATTTCTCTCCGCTGTTAACTAGCAAAATGGAGAGAGAGAGAGAGAGAGAGAGAGAGAGAGAGAGAGAGAGAGAGAATTGGAAACTCATCAAAACGATTCTATTTAACTTTAGTTTGCCAGAGCATGTAATGTTACAATAATTAATTGATATGTAGCATTTGTGTAATTTCTATTTATTGGATCATGATTCAAGTCTGTTAGAATACATTTTGATTGGCACCAATCAACCTCAAAATGTGATGTACACCGTCCACATCACTCAGATCCATAAACAGTTTTCTCTCTCGAGTCCGTCAATTGAAGCAAACTAAAATTGAAGGTTTCTTACCTGATATGAAATATAAATTATACGAAGAAGATTCATGAGATATAGAATTTCAATTAAAGATTGTTTTTATGAAAAACAAATGTCTCCCCAAATCAGAAGTGCTCCAAATGAAACCTCCTTCCCTTAATGTGCTGCATGATGTGGAGGAGAAAGAATGAGCAGAAACAGAGATATTATGAACTCCAATAAGACACATAGGAGAAGTGTTGACAAACTATTTTATACCCCCTCCCTCAGATCCACTATAACTTTAAGGACAACAATGTATCCCCCTGTCCCTACAATATGCACATCTGCAAATGGCATTGAAGTATTGTACAAATTCCAAGTCTATCGGATAATCCATAGAGGAGGAGAAGAGTTCACAAGCTATTTTACCATCCTCCACCCCTCTTAGATCCACTATGACCTTCAGGAAAATAATTGGATCCTCCTCTCCGGACAGTATGCACATCTACAAATGGCAAAGAAGCATTTACAAAGTTTCAAATCTATCCGATAAGCCATTTTGGAGGAGACCCGTTCACACGACAGAAAGTACAAAAACAATATGTCTCCCCTTGAATAATAAGGATGTCAATATATGAAGGAATTTGGGTGTGCCGGAATTGCGATTTACATGTATATCTTATAAGTATACTTCATGATAGTGCATCTATAAACTTTCAATTATACCTCAGAAAAGTCATAAGACATAACAAACCTCACATTTATACCACAAGATAAAGGAGTTTGCGATAAATACCGGTTTGTAATAAAAATTATGTTTGTGGATACATTTTTCCAATCCGCCATATCCAAAATCGGACAAGTAAAGAGACACCTTTATTTTTTTTTTTTTTTTTTTTTTTTTAGCTCTTCTAGTAGATCATCCTCTTGTAGAGCGAGCCTGAAACCTTTCAGTATCGATTCCAGAGACGGTCTTGATTTTTTAACCAATTTGAAATAGTCTTTGCTGTTATTCGTTTGTATAGTGAAAGGCGAAGATAACGAACAGTGATCAATCTCATAACTTCTATAAGGCATGCAAAATAGATAGTTCGGCAAACACGGACCCCTGAATATACCAGAGTTGGGATCAGGTGCCTAGGAGGGGTAAGCATCTCGTGCCGAGTCTGGCAAGTGCACGAAGCAGTCGTTCATTACCTCGAAAGCGTCCTCATTCCTAAAACTTCTATTGGCATCCAAGTACACATGCAAACACTCCGGACACATGCGTTTGAAAATCTGGTTATATTTTCTTCGCACACTGACTTTTACTGCGGATTGCTCCGTTTACATGATCAGGATATGTGGCTAGCAACGGGTGTGACCGGTCGACAGGGGATGCTTACTCCTCCTGGGTACCTGATCCCACCTCTGGTATATCCCGGGATCCGCATTTGCCCAACTTTTAATTTTATGTTCCTTATGGGGGTTGTAAGAATGGTCGTTGTTCGTTATCTTCACCTTTTCATGCAAAATCTTTAGTTGCACTATCTGATAAAACAATACTGATTAACAAAAATTAACAAATTCAGTTTAGAGTCATGAAATGTACATCTAAACTCGCCAATTCAGAGACACGTCTTGACACTGCAATAGTTAACAAAATTGCTATTTTTCAGAACAATTCCAATGATAATTTGTTGTCTGGTAATCCCTTCAAATAGGAATTTTTGCAAAGAAGGTTTTCTTTCAAAATCCACCCCATTAGATGCTTACCTAGATAATGTTGACACATGGGTAAGTTGTCTACAAAAGGAAGTATCGAAGAAATAGCGAACTAGTGAACATTTTAAAACTGTACGATACTGATAACCACTGCGACGTAACCAGTTCAATAACTCTAATACGGAAGCAAGAGAAACCCAAGTAATTTGCCTCTCCAAACACCAGCAAGTCCACTTATTCAAGGCTGGGTCGTAAGAACTGTTTGCTCGTTTTGACCATGAACTGAAGAATCCTTCGATAGCAAATACGATCTGAGAGTTTTCCTGAAGAGTTGGGCAAACACGGACCCCTGGACATACCAGAGGTGGGATCAGGTGCCTAGGATGAGTAAGCACCTCCTGTTGGCCGGTCACATCCGCCGTGAGCCCTATGTCTTGATGAGGTAAACGGTTGGAAAATCTCTTCATTCATTGCCTGACGATTTATTCTCCGTTAGATGTGTTACGACTAGGAAACATCAACACATAACTAGTATCGTGGAGTATGCCTGCTCTCAGTATATGGCGTCCGTAACTGTGATTGAGCCATGCAATACCATGAACGAGAAAAATCCCACGGTTACTTACTCCTGAGAGTTAAAATTAAAAAGGATCGATCTTTTTTCATTTAGAGGGAATTCGAGACCACCGTTCCCATTGTTCTCGTGCTCCGTTCTTAGTGTCGTGAATGGCGAAAACATGTGGGTGCAAACGTGTTTAATACAAAATCGCGACCGTCGGGAATAAATAAAAAAAAAGATGTCGGACAACTTTGAGAAATCCTTATTTCCGTCCTGTTTATTTGAAATGTTCCGTGACGAGGCCGTTAGTATAGCGTCTTGTCTGTTGTACAGAGAAATGGCAGTTCTTAAAATTGAAAACTTTGCGGAGAAAATGGTTTTAGCGTTTAGTAAAGAGGATTTTGGGTGATATTTCCGAATAAGCAAAACTGTATTTGATTTTTTACTAGACATATTCGGGAATATTTTGAAAAAACCCGAAATGTGGTATTTTCCAAATTACTCCTAACAAATAACTTTTCATATATCTGTGGCGTATGAGTAAAATAGAGAGTATAACAGAAACCGCTACTTTTTTTTTCACGTTCATAAAAGTACAACATTTTATTGTATTCCATCAGTTGTACAAGAGCGCACTCTATTGTGTTTTGGAGATGAATATCGTTTCCATTCTTTTTAAAATTTCTTATTCAAAAAGCTATTATATATAGGTCTATATACACTATAGCTATTTGCGATTTAAAAAAACAACGTTTTAAATGTTCTAATATTTAAAATGATTTGCATTTATTTATTTTTTGACTACAGAGACCATTAAAACATGTAAGCACCTTTTCTATTTACACGTCATGATGAAAATTTGAACAATGATAAAATGGGTGGGGTTAATCCAATTCATTCTGCCTTGGATTCATGGCCTTGATTTCTTGTTGCTACCCACCCTTTTTTGTGGGCAGGCAATATTTTTATGCTAGTCTTTTTACATAGGTGTATGCAATAGGGGGTCATCTTGTTAGACCCCCTATCGGATGTTTTATTTTGTGTATATATGTTCTCTTTCTCAATGTCAATTTTATAGATGTATGTAACAGGGGGTCATCTAGTCATTTGCAGCATATGATCTTAATTTTTACTTGTTTTTAATGACCCCCTGTACTGTATATACTTTTCGTCATTTACTAAATAAATGACATTTTCTATTCTCAAACTTGTTCTGTTTTGCCTGCTTTGAGCAAAAAACGAGTGCAGTCCACTTGGCTAGTGCTTTTGAGCTAAGGATCATAAATCAGTGATTATTGTAAATAATAACTTTTATGTGACATGCGAGGTATTTGTCTCTCACTTTACCCTGACCTGTTGTTATGTCTGGGTGGAGTTATGGCTGTTTTCGATCTAATTTTACCCTTCTCCTTACTTGCTGTATTTCATCCAATCAAAGGTAACATATTTGTCACGTGGTCTTTGTCTGTTTGTTTTCTATGTACCAGGAGCCACGCTAGTTCAGAGCAGCAATTTTTTGTACCCACCGTCTACCCCTTCTACCTCCATGTACTGTTATCATTTTAGCCATTTACGTTATAACTGACATGGCCTTGATTTCTTGTTGCTACCCACCCTTTTTTGTGGGCAGGCAATATTTTTATGCTAGTCTTTTTACATAGGTGTATGCAATAGGGGGTCATCTTGTTAGACCCCCTATCGGATGTTTTATTTTGTGTATATATGTTCTCTTTCTCAATGTCAATTTTATAGATGTATGTAACAGGGGGTCATCTAGTCATTTGCAGCATATGATCTTAATTTTTACTTGTTTTTAATGACCCCCTGTACTGTATATACTTTTCGTCATTTACTAAATAAATGACATTTTCTATTCTCAAACTTGTTCTGTTTTGCCTGCTTTGAGCAAAAAACGAGTGCAGTCCACTTGGCTAGTGCTTTTGAGCTAAGGATCATAAAATATATTAGTAATAATAATAATAATGCTTTATGAAGAAAAGGTGGCTCTATTAATACAAGACATTTTTCTTCCCCAGGGCCTTCTGAAATACAAACAATATACACATAGCGA
Source organism: Ostrea edulis (assembly GCF_947568905.1). Taxonomy (NCBI): domain Eukaryota; kingdom Metazoa; phylum Mollusca; class Bivalvia; order Ostreida; family Ostreidae; genus Ostrea; species Ostrea edulis. The sequence goes on along the minus strand of NC_079173.1, from coordinate 11,164,930 downwards.
TACGTACAATCAAAGATAAACATATAAAGATAGATTCCGTGATTATATGTATTACAAAGTTTTATTTAAGACAAATATGGAGGCCATATTCATGGTATAGAAGAGGTACATGTAATGCATGAGGGAATAAAAGAGGGGGGGGGGGTAACGAAAATGCATCCATATATTTTCAAATACATACAAAATTATATAGAACATGTATTTAAAAATAACGGCAGTTAATTATAAATGTTTCCATATTTCTTCTAAAAACAATAAAAGGCAGTCTGATTAAAATCAAACTTCTCACTTCGCTCGAATCTAAATACATGTACGGACAGTCGCTGCGTTGGAGCGACTGTCCGTATATCGAGCGAAGCTAGAGGTTTAATTTTAATCAGACTGAGTAAGAGACGGTGATAATTCTATACCTAACGGTGCCTCATTAGATACATCTACGCCTGAGTATTGAAGAGCGTTTTTGAAACAAAATTGTTCGATGTTTTGGTAAACAAAGATTATAATTTAATTCGGGACACATGGAATAGGAATCATGTGTTTGAAAAAAAAAATCTCGTAGATATTCGGAGCTCACACCATTAAAAGTTTTGTACAATAGAATACACGTAATTAATTCACATATAACCATCCTTAGTCTAACTTTTCAAACAAGGATTTCGATGGCTGTGGTCATGATTGATTTAAATACACGTTATTTTTAGATAGTTTTTGATTATGATATTTCTATAATGTTATTGAAAAGAATATTTTTGTATGTGTGTATCAACAAATTCTTAAAAATTATCCAAAGGATTTTAATGAACAGACACAGATAGAAGACGCAACATTAAATCTTGCACTTGCAAAACATGCCAACTTTTCTACTTCATATCACAATTCAAATACACGTTAATTGTAAATAGTGTTGGAATATGATATTTGTATGTTATTGAAAAGAATTTTGTGTGCGTGTGTCAATAACTTTTCAAAACATTATCCAGAACATTTTAATTAACAAGGTATATTGAACTATTTTTTTTCTGTATAAGAATTGAGAAAACGTCATCAGACACAGATCAATGACGCAACGTTAAATCTTGCACTCGCAAAACATGCCAGCTTTGCTACTTCATATCACAAAATATACGTAATACATGGATATAATTACTATATATAGAAAGTACACACCCTATATAGCATTAGGACATAAAATTACCAACTTCTGAAAATAGGCCAAAATTGACCCTTAGTGTACCTTTTCCTTTCTACAAATGCTCCAACCTTCTTAACCCTTTCTCTACCGTACCGGTCAATTCGCAACTTCCGAGATATCAGCTCTTCTGTGATAGAGGTACATTCAGTGTTCTTTGAACGTTTGGGTGGTGCAAGATGTGTACATATATTATAGACTAGCTATATAATAACGGATAAAAGTAATGAAAGTGTAAATTTTGTTTATACCAGCCGTTGGTATACATTAAACTGACCATATCAAGAATGATATTTGTTTAAATTAGGCCATTGAATCAATTTTGAAATTATTTTTGATTTCCTCTTCTGCACGAGTGATATGTTAATCAAAGAAAAATGGTGATTATTGATTTTTGATTGAGCTATTCTATTATCAAATACTTATAAACTTACTAATATTGTGTGCCCTGCAGTTTGGGTGGTTGCATGGTGTCTAATAATCGGCCTTTAAGCAATATATGAAGGCAGCGGTAAGCATTTGTACCCATCTCGTGTGGACGATAGTATGTTTTGCGTCTCACTGTGCGTAAGAGTTCTACAAAGGGAAAGAACTATTGGGCAACTCGGAAATAGCGTATTTGACCGGTGGCGCGTAAAAACAGGACAACGCAAAAAGAGTGCCTCTAAATCTTTGAAACTACAGTCATAAGATATATAATCTAAATATTATATTTTTGGAAATTTTCTCTATTTTTCAACTATGTAAAAATCAGTAAAGTAAATAAAACCATTGAATTAATAAAAGCTTTTAAACTGAAAGATGGCTTCGTCTAAATATGACGCAACGCTTTGTCACAAGGCCAATTTCCCCCTCGATACAATTTTATTTTTATTTTCCGTATGAATGCACTATTTTTTATGTTTTTGAAAAGCATATATTCCCTGCTTTCAGTACATATAAAAATTATTTTTAATGCCTGGCAAAATTGTAAGAAAATAGCAATTTTTTGCTCATGTACGTTTTCTTACGATTTTATTTCTCAATGTTTAAACAGATCGGTGTTTTACCTATATTCACATATGGAAATAGGGAAAAGTAAATACAGCCTGTAAAAGTAGAGGAAATTTTCTGTTTGATGGGCCCTTATTCGTGTTATAATTCTTAGTAGTTTTTATATTACGATAAAATGAAATTGGGACATGCAGCACGGTTTTCTTTAAAATTAGCGACAAAACGTCATTGCTGAAATCGATCTACGCGCGTCGCACAATAAAGTAGTGCAAACTATTTGTATTGTAATTGAATACTTTTTGAGACACTAAAACAATATACAGTGCATATGTATGAAATAATGAACCAGGTATTCTCTGCTTTTTCAAAAAAGTATAAACCCATTATTGGTACTGTATAGCAGGTTAATATCGCGGTCGGAAAAAATCGCGATTTTTTTCATTTAGCAACAAATCAAGGTCGGTTTAATTTGCGGGGAAAAAAACATCTTAATATCTTTTAATTTATTTCTTATCAATATGAAGATTAATTCACTGAATGTTAAATTCGCGGAAATTTTGTTTCAGCGAATATAGCAAAAATTAACTCCTCGAGTTAATCTCCTGCTTTACAGTATATAGCAGTTACACCATCTACTTGTAACGTCATAGAAACACCTATTGAGAATGTTACATCGGTGGAGTAAATTGAAAAAAAAAATGAAATACTTCAAATTCAGATATAAGCGTTTTGTAATATTTGTTCGGAATAGTAATAATTTTTTTCTGTCAAACAAAGAAAACAAAAAAGATCAGTCCGCAACTGTACTTTTTTCCGTGGGGTTTTCTGAAAGTGTGCACTGCCGGCAACACACGTGTTTCCGTTTCAACGAAAACAACACAGCGAACGCTTGTAATGTATTTACATCTTGAAAACGACCTGATGTCAGAGGAAGAAGATGCACTGGATCTCCTGTTGCAGGATGATCATGCATTCCATATAAACATGTAAGTTGATGTAGCCACATAGGCCGACTAGACGGAGAGAGAGTATTTGCCCCCATGTATATGCTAGGCATAATGCTGACACCTACATGATGCATATCTTCTTTTGTTCATTTTGCAATCTGTTACACTCACAATTCATAATGAAATATTCCATTCATTTCTAAACATGTATGTAATCCCTTTCCAAATGGCACTTCAAATATAGGACATCTCTATCTTTAAATAAATTTGACCAGTACTTTCGTGTGAAACTGTCCCTTACTATCATGAAGCTTATAGTTTGCTTTAAAATATAAACCAATAATTCTTATTTGTATTTTTCATCTTTAAAAAGGGTATTGACATCCAAATATTCAGTGGGAAATTCCCAGGTATCTTCCGCTAGTGACAGTCTACTGGCAAATCCAGACATGCATTGGAAGGATGCTGATGTGGAGGACACAGGAACACCTGATCCCAGAACTGTGGCATTTCATTCGGAGCGACAAACTGATACTGAGTTGGAATGACTCTTTGAGGTTGAATATAGGGTTAAATCTGTATACATTAGGTTAACATTCAAATAAATCCAGATAATACAATCACAAATGGAACAAGAGATGTTTGTAAAACACATATCTCCTATGGTGCAAAATTGAAAAGGGTTATACACACACATCATTTAATTGATAGTAGCATATCAATTCAAAATACTGAGCAGACAATATCTTCGTATGTTAAGAGTGGATTGACCATGTGACCTCAAAATCAATTGGGATCATCTACTCCTTATGCCGTACCAGTGTACCAAGTTTGGTGTCAATCAAGCAAATAATTCTTAAAATATAGGAGAAAATATATTACTATGTCCAGTTCAATCCTTGACCTTTGACCATGTGACCTCAAAATCAATAGGGGTCATCTTCTCAAGATGTACCAGTGTATCAAGTTTGATGTCTGTCAAGCAAAGGGTTCTCAAGATATTGAACGGACAGTATATTCCTACATCCAGTTTGACCCTTGACCTTTGACCTTGTAACCTCAAAATCAATAGGGGTCATCTTCTCCTCAAGATGTACCAGTGTATCAAGTTCGATGTCTGTCAAGCAAAGAGTTCTCAAGATATTGAACGGACAGTATATTCTAATGTCCAGTTTGGCCCTTGGCCTTGGACCATGTAACCTCAAAATCAATAGGGGGTATCTTCTCCTGAAGATGTACCAGCGTACCAAGTCTGATGTCTGTCAAGCAAAGGGTTCACAAGATATTGAAAGGACAGTATATTCCTATGTCCAGTTTGAACTTTGACCTTTGACCATGTGACCTCAAAATCAATAGGGGTCGTCTTCTCCTGAAAATGTACCAGTGTACCAGGTTTGAAGTCTGTCAAGGAAAGGGTTCTCAATATATTGAGCGGACAGTATATTCCAATGTCCAGTTTGACCCATGACATCTAAACATGTGATCTCAAAAGCAATAGGGGGTCATCTTCTCCTGACGATGTACCAGTGTACCAAGTTTGATGTCTGTCAAGCAAAGGGTTCTCAAGATATTAAATGGACAGTATATCCCTATGTCCAGTTTGACCCTTGACCTTTGACCATGTGACCTCAGAATCAATAGGGGTCATTTTATCCTGAAGATGTACCGGTGTACCAAGTTTTTTTTAATGAAAGAATGGCGGATCTAGACCTAACGGGGGGGGGGTGAAGGGGCTCCCCCGGGAAAATTTCAAAAAGATTGATTTTAAATGGTGCATTTTAATGCATTTTCGACTGAAATTCTTATTCCTTCTTCCTTTCATTTATAGCCACCACATCCTTTATAGGTTTGGGTGTGGTAAAAATAAAAATAAAGAAGAGCGGGGGGGGGGTCTGAACCCACTCCCACTCCCCTATATCCGCCACTATCAAATAACTAAAACTAATAAAATAGTGTGCAAGGTTTTTGTAACTATTTCTAACATGGTTGCATTATATTCAGGGTCATAAATTGAACATATATATAATCTATTTGGAAATTTTTGGAAGGAGGGGGTTCAACCTCGGACTTCCGCATGCAGGGCAGACGCTCTAACCTCTCGACCACCGCGACGGTATAATAAGTTAGTTGACTGTTAAACTAACTCTCTATCACTATTAATTTTGCATTGTTTACCGTCTAGGTATGAAAATTCCAAAATGAAAATAGTCACTATTTTCCGTTCAAATGATAAATTCCATGGCACAATATTTTATCTCCTGAAATTGAAGAGTTAATATAGTCTGTTTTATCTAGTTACTGATAAATTGTATCTCCACATACCTACTTGTATATTGCTAATCTATAGGAACTCTTCAATTTTGGGAGATAAAATATTGTGCCATGGAAGTCATCCTTTTAATGGAAAATTTAGTGATCATTTATTCAATGGAATTTACATACTTAGACGGTTAGTAATGCAGCATTTATACCCCCATCACACTAGGCCACGTTCGCACTACGACCATGTAAAAATTGATTATCGTAGTGCGATCGGGTACGTCGTAGTAAGGTCGTAGTAAGAACGTAGTAAGATCTTTATGGTCGTGATGGTCGTGGAGCAACTTTGAACATGCTCAAAACAAACGTAGTGCGGTCGTGGTCAAATTTGATCGTAGTGGAAGCGTAGTAAGGACGTACTAAGGTCGTATTTAGATCGGCATAGTCGTAGTAGCATCGTAATGGGATCGTGATGCAGAAGAAAACGACTGCACTGCGATTGCACTACGCTCTCTATACGACCATCCCGTTTTCACTACGTTCTCATTACGATCATCCCGTTTGCACTACGTTTTCTTCACGTTTCCGCTACGATCACGGCACGTCCATACTATGTTGTTGAAGACAGTAGTACGTTTCTACCAAGCTCATCCCGTCCTTAATACGTCCTCACTACGATTTCACTGCGCGCAAGCCACGATCGAATCACGTTCTGTTCTCCCCCACACACTGGTATAAAAACTGAACAAAGGTTGCATATGACCTATGTTGCATATGGAAAGGCCAGACCAAGAAATATTGATGGAGATGTTGATGCATATTCAGTATATGGCACTTAACGACCAAGCTGCTATATTGTTACTTAGGCGCAGGAGGAGGGGAATCGTAA